>NW_020291507.1:0-238080 GCF_003184765.1 Aspergillus aculeatinus CBS 121060
ATGTAAACCCTAATGTAAACCCTAATGTAAACCCTAATGTAAACCCTAATGTAAACCCTAATGTAAACCCTAATGTAAACCCTAATGTAAACCCTTAAAATAAATAATATAAAAAAAACTAAGCTTAGAATAATAAAATTTTTATTTAGATTTTTAGTAATATAATATTTTATCGCTTCTAGTTTTTTAGCTGTTATTTTATATAATAAGAAGAATTCTAATAAAAATTTATTATTAAACTAGATTTTATAATTATAAATATAGAATAATAATAGAATATTTAAGATTTATTTAAAAAATATTTCGGTCAGATTATAATACTAAAAAAAAAGATTTTAATAATTTTTTATGATTTTTATTTAATAAAAATCAGTTCTATCTTCTTGTTAATTATTTTTTTAATTTTCTATAAAAATATAATAAAGACTTCTGATTTTAACTTTTATAATTATTATTAAAAGCCGGCTGCTTTACTTAAGAGTATTTTTAGATTAGCTGTTTTTAGTTTTATCTAGCTTTTAGTCTATTTATTTCTAGGTCTATTTTTCTATTTTTTTTATTAGAATATAGTATTTTATTTATTTTATATAATATCTAGACTTAGTTAGTATTATAAATTTTATTTTTATTTAGCCTTTGCGTAGCTTATATATAAGATAAAAAACTTAAGTTTTTATTATAATACTTTTTAATTATTTTTTTATTTAAAAATAAATTACTATTTACCAGCTGTTTCGGTGTCTTATAATTAGAAGAGATAATATTATATATTAATTACTAATTATTTCAAATAGAAATATCTTAATAATTTAGTAGAAGAAAATTATTTATTATTTATTTTTTAAATCTAATAATTAATTTATTTTTTTATTTAATATTCTTTTAGTATGTTTGGTTTATTCTTTAATATTTGATAATTTTAAGAGAAATTATTTATAAAAGTCTAATTTAAATCTTATTTTTAAATAAAGCTTTTTAAATTATATAAATTAGTTTATATAATAGTTCGGTAAGACTTTTTATTTTATTAACTATAATTTTCTTAAGATTATATTATAGGATTCTAGATTTAATATTAGAAAGAGAATCTGTTTAAAAGATTTTTTTTATTATAAGATTAAAATAGATTATATATATTAGAACGATAAAAAATCTTCTGTTAAATCTAATTATATTTTAAATATTTTATAATCTAGATAATTTTATTTTAAGAAATATTCCTATTTTAACTATAAATTTAGTATTAATATAAATATAAATATTTGCTTTAGTATCTATTAGAATTTAGATAAAAACAGTTATTATATTTTTTAAAATTAGGATTTTAATTATAAAACTATTTTTAAAGAATTTTAATAATATTTTTAGATTAATATATTATTAGTTTATATTTATTATATCTAAAACAGAGACTTTTTTTAGATTAAGTTTTTTACTAATATATTTTTAAATTTGGTTTTTTTTATTATTTTAATAAAGAGTATCTTTTTTAAATAGTTATAACTTAAATATTTAGACTTTTTATAATAAAAGTATTTTTTTTAGCTAGTAATATAGCACGGGTTTTTTTATTTATATAGAGTTTAAATAAAATCTTGGTTTTATTTTTATTAGTTATTAGAATAGTTTTATTATTTAAATTACTTTTATAATTTATAAATAAGATTTAGGAGCAGTATTTTATATTTTTATTTATATTTTTAAAAATTTTAATATATATAATAATATACTATTCGAAATTAATATCAGACTTATAAAATTTGATAAAAATTAGTTTTTTAAATTTTAAAAATAGTTTTTAATAAAGATTAAATTTTTAAAAGTCTGCTGAAATATCTATTTTACCGGCTAGATAATAAAACTAAATATAAAAATTATAGAATTTCTGTTTTAGAATTATTTTAAAATATATATATTTTAGTTAGATATTCTGTTTTTGGTTCGGGTTAATGTAGAGTATAACTAAATAAAATAAAATATTTATTATATTTTTAAAAAAAATATTTAATTTTAATTTATAATTTAAAAAATAAATATTTATAAATATTATTTTTATAGTAGTCAATAATATATATTTTTTATATAACTAGATTTTTATAATAATTAGTATTAGTTTTAAGTTTTTATTTAACTATAAGCTTTTAATTTTTAAAAATAATATTTTTTCTGTTATTAAATATTAGAGGATTAAAGAGTTTTATAGTCTTTTTAAAAATTAAAAGTTTTTAATTTGTACTAGTTATTAGAGTTAATATAATATTTTATTATATTTTAACTTAGATTATCTTATTTTTTAAAGTAATTTTTTTTATTTTTAATAGATTAATATTATAAAATAAAGTTTTTTAATTAATCTCTGATTAAGTTAGGCTTTTTTTAGTTTATCTAGTTTAATTAACAGATTACTAATCTTTTTTTTAAATTTATTATAGGTTTTTAATACTAATTTAAAAATATATATAAAGTTTTTTTTATAAAGATTATAAAACTTTTCAGATATAATATTTTTTTAGGAGTCTTATTAATTTTATTTATAAATAGGATTAATCTTTATTTTTTTTTAAATAGCTTAGTCTTCGATATATTTTATATTATTATAATTATTTTTAATATTTTAGTTTTAATATTAGTTAATTTAGGATTTAGCTTATTTTAGAGCCTGATTTTTATTTATTAGTTTTATATAATTTATAGGTTATAGTAATAAAATTTTTTTCATTTTAGTAATAGTTTAATTATATGTTAGAATTTGGATTAAATTTTTTTTATTTTTTAGTTGTTGTATAGTTTATAGCTATAGTAATAAAAATTTAGTTAGAATTTATAATTTTAGATTTATATTTTTTTAGATAGGTGTTTTCTAAAATCAACTGTTATTACTATTAACTTATATAAGAAAAAGGAAATTTTTAAAAGTAATAAAAATATATGTTTTTTTATATATTTAGTTATAAAAAGTTTTAAAAAAGAGATAGAAGTAAAATAATATTTAAAATTATATTAGAACTAATTAAATTAGTATATTTTCTACTAATCTAATACTAATAATATAAAATTTCGAATATAAAAAAAATAAAAATAAAAATAAAAAAATACACATCCGCGGCTTATCTATTATAGAACGACCTGGTAGGTAAATAAAACAAATATAATAAAAGTATTAAATAGGATTAGTAAGACGGGTTGGGTTGGTGATGCCTGTCAGGCTGCCCTCACATAATAATATATTAATTAATCTTTATATTTATTTTTTTTAATTTAAAAAATAAATCGATAGAGATTAAAGCAGTTATTTTTAAATTTATTAAAATTAAATAAATATTTTTAAAAAAAATAGAAAACTTAAAATTAATTAATATAATTATTTTTATTAAAACAATGATATTATTTTTAATAATAAATATAAATTTTAAAATATATATAAAAATAGTTATTATAAGAATAATAATTTAAATAACTATAATATATTTATATTAGATTTAGTTTTTTTTTAATAATAATTTTATAAATAATCATAATTTTAAATAATAATTAGATTATTTTAACTTTTTTTTACTAAATCTATTCAGATTAAAATATAAATAAAATCCTTTTTGAAAAAAGCTAGTTCTAAATCTTTGTAATATATATATAAATCTGATTATAATAATTATATTATTTTTTAAAATATTTATTAATATATTAAATAAATTTTTCTAGATTATTTAATATAGCCGGGGGTTATAAAATCACTAGTATTTTATTAAAACTATTATTTTTAAAAATAAAAATTATATAATATTAAAAAATAGACTAATATTTAATTCTTAGTTTAATTAAATAATAAAAATAATAATATTAGTTAAAAAAATCTTTATAATAGTCTTTCTAAATTTTTTACTAGCTACTAAATCAGATTATTCTTAGATTTATAAATAAAATATAGCTTAAAAAACTATAAATAGAATAAAAAATAAATAAAAAATTAAAAGGTTTTATATATTATATATAAAATAGTTAGAAAAAATAATAAGATTACTAGGATTAAAGAAATAGAATAGATCAAGTAAATAGAATAAGTATATTAGGTCTATACTATGATAAAATTATCTTTAAAAAAATATTCTATTTTTATTATAGTTAGAATCTAGTTATTAATATATTATTCATAATTTTTAAATCTTTATTAGACTTAGATAAAACTTTTTATGATATTTTTGAATATTAAAAACTCTTATCTATGGTAGAAATATGTAAAAAACTAAAAATACATTTAAATATTAAAAATATATAGTTTATTAAAATATTTTAATTTATATGAATATTATTTTAGATATTATAAAGTATATCAATATTCTTATTTATTAAAAGTTTTATTAAAATTAGTTTTTTATTTTTTATTAAATAATTAAAGATTTTCTTTTAGTTATAATTAATAATATTAATATTAAATATTCATTTAATAATTTTTAAAATATCTATTATTATTACTAAAACTATCATTATTCCAATATAATTCAAGTAATTATATTTTAAATATATACTAATTATTTTATAATTAGTAAGAAATATAAGAATATTTTTAATAGTTTTAATTTAGATTTAATTATTTTTATACTAAAAGAATAAAAAAAATAAGATAATTATTATCTTTTATATTAATAAGAATAAAAATGTAAATAATTTTAAAAATAATTCTAAAAATAGATTATTATTAAAATTAGAAGAACTATATTTATTAAAATTCTTAAATATTATATATATTTAAATAAAAATAAAAGCCCGGTTTTTATAATTTTTATATTTATATAATTACTTTTTTAAATAGTATAAAAAATAGTATAAAATAAATATATTATTAGAATTATATAAGAAAACCATATTATAAATAGTAATAATAATAGATTTTAATAAAAATAAAATACTATTTATCTATTCTATAGTAGATTAATTTAAAAAGAAAATAAAGTTTAATTTCTATAAATAATATTATAAATCCAATTTAAAAAACATAAAAAGTCCAGTTTTTATAAATAAAACTGCAGATCTACTTTAAAAAATATAAAAAATCCGGTTTTATAAATAAAACTACAGATCTAATTCGAACGAAATAAAAAATCAAATTTTTAATACAAATTATAATTATTATTCTAAATAATATAAAAAATAATATAAAACTATTTGTTTATTAATGATAAAAGTATTTTATAAAATATAATATATTTTAAAAAAATAGTTAAAATAAAAAGAATAAATTAGCTAAATTTAAAAAATATTATTATATTATAATTAAAAATTTATTATATTTTATATATAATATATATAAAATAATATATATATTACTCATTAATCTATAGTTAATAATCTATCTATTATATCTAATTTTTTTAACTAGCAGATTGTTAGGAACTACTTGACGCAGTAGACACGCTGGTTAGGTAAGGTAAGTAAGATAATTAAAAGCAGTCTTCTATTAATTTTAAGACTAATTCTTAAGAAATCTTTGTTTCTAAAGAATCTTAGAATAATATATTATATAAAAAGAGAAGTAAAGAATATAATAATATAAGTGTTCGGATTAAAAACCTGATAAATCTATATCAACCTAGAAGCAGACTGTTATAATAGTAGATATAGACTGCTATAGTAGTAGGTATTGTATGATACAGATATAAATAATTAAAATAATAGTTACATCTTCATCTAATTTTAATTCTATAGTTAAAAATCTTTTATATTTTAATCTAGTTATATGATTATAGTCAGATTAAGATTAAGATATAACAGTCATGTTAAGCCACTCTATATTTATTAAATAATTTTCTCTGATTTTTAAAAAAAAACTTATATAAAAAAAATTAAAAAAATAATAAAAGTTTATAAAAATTAAATAATAAAAGGATTTTTTACTAACAGTAGATAATTTTTAACTAGTAGAAATAATAACTAAAAATTTTATATTATTATATTTTTTTGTTTTTAAAGTAAAATCTTTTGATTTTATAAAAAAAAGCTATTTAAATAATTATTTATTAAATAATTTTTTTTTAATTTTTAAAAAAGATTTATATAATAAGATATTAAAAAGAAAGAAAAATTTTTTAATTATATAAAATATTATAAATATAAGATTTTATCTGATTAAGAATAAAGGTTTTTAAAAAGTCTTTTAATTTTATAATTATTAGATATTAGAAATTAAGCTTAGACTCTTTCTATTTCTTCTTTCTTCTAATTCTTTTTTTAATAATTTTTATATTCTTTTCCAGTAAACCTTTTCTAAGACCCAACCATAGGGATTTTGTATATAGAAAAACCCTAAAACCCTAATGAATTCACTGGAATGATCCAATCAACAATGTCATCCAGGACGACCCGGGATATCTGGCACCGATTCCCAGCTTCGCGATCACCCACCTTACTTCCCAATGGATATATCTAGGGGGAATGTCGGAGCTATCCTCCGGAATAACAGTTGTGTTGCAGCAGCTCGAGATTGTTCGAGCTGGTTGAGAATGGAAAGTTCTTGGTAGGGCGTCCCTTCTTTGCAGTTCATTCAATCTCTTGTGGTTGGCTATACGCCCAAGCCGAATCCTACCTCTGCCTTCTATTCGCGAGATCCCACGACCCAATTGTTCTATTTGCTGGCCCGAAAAGTAGCGATACCAGGCTCTAGTACTCTATTAGCCTTTGCTAAGTAGAGATTTCAACACATGCGTACTGTAGTATCTCAACCGCTGGGTACCTCTTGCCGCTCGTTCTTTACTTTCCAAAATATTAGTTAGTTTCAATGTTCTTCTGTCGAGTGAGGATACGAAATAGATACCAGAGCAAGGATTATAGTAGGTATCAAAGATTAGGGAAGGCAGAAAGAACAGTTCTATACATTGTGCTAGATGATAAAACATCTACAGTATAATTTCCTTTTATAAAAGGCACACATCATTCATCCTCGCTTAGGCACCATGGCGGAGTGAAGAGTACAGCCAGGGTGTAGCTCAGCAGGAGTTCTCAATGAATGCCGGGGTGACGTCGCCTCAAATGCGTAGAGTTCCTGGTGGCCGAAGGTTCGGCCTGTCACAGAGATAGACAGCATATTCTTCTCCTTTTGCTTGAGGGGGATGGCTACCAGTTGCCTCTGCTGTCCTCGAGATGTGCTCGTTTTTCCCCCTGTCAAACATTCCGATACCTCAGTTGATATTGGGTAGAGCGACGTGGGAAGAGGGAAATTAATAGATTCATCCCCATACGTTGGCGGCGGCTTCATTGTATATGGTCAATTGTTCGCCCGCGCTAGGTACTGCATGAAAACGGACGATTGATTGAACCCGTCCGAAACGCAGCGATCTAACGAAAAGATGAATCAGTCTCAAGTTCCGACACTCGTTCCTAAAGCAGGGTAGACTCACCACCTCGGTCACACTTGCATACATCCCACATCCAAGTATAGTGACTCCCACCACAAATACGATCAAATTGAAGACCGCGGCCCGAAGATTCGCCGGATCAAACCAGGCCCCCTCCTTGAGCAAAAAGAACCACATCAACGGAGGGAGGTAAAAGGAAAACCCCGAGACCAGCAGACAGCCACAGATCGAGAGGAGCTCGGAGAAGAAAGGAATGGCCTCGGCGACAATCCAGCCAATGATATTGATGCAGGCCACGATTGCGAGCCAGGTCGCCCATCCCATGGGAGTGTTAACGTACCGCACGGCGGGGTTCTGAAAGATACGGCCGTGCATGAAACGGGCGGCGATGGTGGCGTTGATGGCACCCGAGATGTAGATGACAGGAAGGGCAACACCAAAGGCGATTTTAGCAATCAGAGGACTGGCAGATAGAAGCGCCGGGGATTGAACCCCTTGTCCCACAAACGCGTAGATCACAGCCCCTGTAACGGTGTAGATGGTCATTTGTGTACAGGCTAACAGGGTGATAGACTTGGTAAAGTCGGTCGGGGTGTGCATTTCGTCCATAAAGGTTGGCTGCGCCCCGGCAAAGGCGTAGGCAAAAGCGATATTGGAGATGGCAACAAACGCCTCGCTGAGAGTCAAGTCCTTTTTTGGCCAAGCCGACCACGCGGCTGACGCAGCGGTCGCGTTTTGGGACTGTTGAATTCCCGTGGAGACCATCACGATCCCAATGGCCACGATGATGGAGGCGAAGTCGATGTATCCCAGGATAGAGATATCTGCAAAGGTAGGAGGCACAGCAAAGGCAAAGAGAATGACAGCAGACACCACGCTGAAGGCGAGGGCGCACACGTTGCTTCCTGTGATAGTCGCTAGGGCCAGTTTACCCGTCAAACAATGCGAGCCGACGGTCATAGTCAAGAGGGCGACAAAAGCAACCGCCAGGACCTTGTCGCCAATGCTGCCCATAAGCAGACGGCCAAAGTCTACGATATGCGGCAGATGCGGATACTTGAGCTTCACAAGGCCGAGGATGTAGCTGGCGTAGATGGCGATAACCCCTAATCCAAGGGTCAATATGACACCAGCCACCATGCCCAGCGTTTCGAATGCAGCTGGCAGACTCAAGCTACCCAATGCAATAGACTGGACAATCAGCACGATGGTAAGGCGCTTCCAACCCAGGCGATGGAAACGCTGTTTGCCTTTGATGGCTCGCTCATCATCATCCTGCAGGGAGCCCTTGTCCAGGGTTCCGGCCACGGCTTGGTCGGGCTCAGTCATACCGCTAACTTTTGTCTCGCCATTGATGCCGAGCTCGTCGACGCGAGTTGTCCCGTCTCCCATCATCGGTGGTTGTTAGGGGGCGATGAAATGGCAAGAGGAAAAGAAGTCCAAGTTTGGTACCGGGAATGCGAAGAATAGTACTGTACACGGGCGTCCCCCTTTACCGGGTCAAATTACCCCGCACTTGGAACCGGAACCAGGCATCTTCCGGATAGAGGTTTGCAGGATTGGGGTACAGATAACTGCCTGATGAAACATAACATCATGTAATTATTTCTATTCTATCAACCCAGTCGCGACAATGCTGCCTTAGGTAGTGGGACCCGCTGTTCTGATTGGTCTCTCTCCGCGCCAAGCAGAATGGCGGGCGGAAACCTAGTATTATCTGATCATACGTTGCATCTGATTAGATTAGATTTCTGCACCCGCCCACTTGGGTCATGATTGAATGGCACTGAGTTGCCACCGAGTCGAGTGGCGGGTTAAATTCCGGTTATATTTACGGATAAAGGGGACGAGTGTCTTTCTGATGCCTACTGCCATCGGTTAACCTCACCATGGCAGAGCTGGTGTATAGATATAGGCTTGGAATGATATATGGCAGATGTAGTTTGTTCACGTGCAAGAATGATGGAACTAAAATTGAACAAAAACCTTGACAGAACACCGCTCCGGTCTCTTCTGAATGCATTTGATGATCTTAGCAGTTTCATTTTTTCTTGGTTAGACGGCCAGGGGGGTTCACTCGACCCATCGCGAGCCCCCGCTATACCTCATCAGGCTGACGGAACGACTAGTGGCCATTAGGCGAGGCACGATAATATAAGCATGTGGTCAATTGTCATTACCCCTCACTGGTCATCTAATACCACTCGCAAGTTACATCAGAGCAATACAGTTAAGTAAGGGGGTTGACCAGTGTACCAGGCATGTTTACCATCTGAGAGCCACGCGCTATGTAGCGCTTTCTCGTAGGAGATGTCGGAGCTGTCAAGACCGATATCATCGCAGAGGACGGGTAGAACGAGGTCAAGATCTTTGGCTGCGTCCGAACTTCGGGCTGGTTGGAGCATTGGCTGAGTGAGCGAGGTCAGGACCGAGGTCCGGCCCGGTCAGCGGACTTTCCATCCACCAAACAATATTCCCACCCTTCTCCTCAATCGGTCGCTGTCGCTTGAAGCTTGTAGCCACCCCACCATACAACTATGATACTGTACTATCTGCTCCCCATGGCACACACACCCAGTCTAGTCAGATGACATACCAACTTGTAGTTCATGGGAGATGAATACGTGCTACACCGCTATTCAATGCTACGGCAATTAGTGGCACCGTGTCCTGCTCAATTCGTATCCGTTCCTGGTCTTTGCATTAGTTTTTGAAGCGAGATGTATCTGGCCTGAGCTCAAAGACAACTTCAGTCTGTGATATTCAAGAGAGCGGCCTCAGCAACCCATCGCCCAGCACAGTCACATCGTCCCCGCGTCAGCAATCTGCAACTACTGCTCATCAAGCGAGTCCTTACCAACATGCACATTATATTACTCGACTTCCACCACATATCCGACCGGCTAGCACGGCCACCACAAGAGATCTCATTTGCTAACATGGGCTGTTGGCCGCTTGAAGGATCCACAGCAGCAACCGGCTCCACGCCATTGACCGAATCACAATCCGGGTTGGAATTCGCCATCAGAGAGCCCCTCACCAAAGGAGGAGTCGTCTTACTAGACAAAGCCAGCACGCCCCTAAATGACAGACGGCAGGTATTGCATGGAGTTTACGGCTGCTCTGGAGCCCTACAACCCGGACTACATAAGCACTGCGAACGCCTTGTGCTCCTACGGCTACGACATTTCAACTGTAAGCCTGGATCCATGTCCTGGGTGAACGATTTTGTTAACACTCTACAAGTAGAGGCTGAATGTAGTGTACTAAAAGTCGAGTATGTGATTTTTGGCGCATGATGCTTTGAAATCCTGGTAGACTAATGCGTACCACAACTCCCAACGCTAAGACGCATTCCTGTGAGAAAAGGAAATACTATGTCACGGTACATTGTATCATCAGAATGAGCAGAGAAAGTGCAAAGATGTTCCCCAGCATTATTTCACAATGAAACAAGGCGAAAACGACCCGAATCACCGCATACTTGAAGTCAGTACGAGTTCATCAAGTTCTACCTGCTCTGGCCCAAGACTCCTAATATCTATCGTACCCCCAAATCCAGCCTCAGCCCGTTCCCCAATCGAGCCCTTATCCCCCAACCCCAGCACCGCAAGACATCGTCTACCCAAAGCCCCGGCTTTCATATTCACATGATGCAGGGGGAGAAACCACGCCTTTCCGAGTACACTGTCATCCACGAAGGCCGTATCCTCCGCCGAGACAATCTTCAATCCATCCTTGTCTTGACGGTAATGCCGGAAGCAGGCCATCCCCTCTTTCGAAGCGCGGAACAGAGTTATTCTTTTGGTCGGGCTACAACTGTGAATGCAAACGTTGTGTGTCTCTGTGTAACTGGGCTTAAGAGATTCCAGCTCCTGGTGGTTGGGATCGGGAGCGGCGGTTTTTTGTTCCACGCAGAACGCATGCACCGGCAGCACAGCCCCATCCGCCACGTCTGTCCATCTAAAGTCTCGTTCCACGCCGGTATGTACGTCCTGGATTGACTCGGGATATGGCAGCGCCAACATCCCCCACGTATACTTGTCAAACAGCGCCACCAGCAGTCGCCGCTTCACCTTGTCCATGCCAAAGTCCTCAGCATATGTGACCTCAATGTTATCAATACCCAACGCGCCCACAAGCGCCCAGCAAGAGTCCTGGATCTTGCCGAACTTGCGCCCGCGCTTCCCGGCCAAGATGTCCAGGGGACTATTTTGCCAGTAAGCGACGAAGCCTGAGGCTGTGAGTGTCTGCAGAGACCGCCGCAACCACAGCTCCGGTAGTCGTGCGAAAACATGCGGGCGTTTAGGAATCGGCGTCCCGACATCCGGCTCATACCCCTGCGACTTGATGAAGTAGGCGATGGCAATCTCCCACGCCAATCTAGTAATTGGAACAGTAAGGTCCGCAACAGTGGCCTGGTCGCTGAGCCAGAAGTGCTTGTCGGGGAGTCGTTGTCCGCAGCCATCGACGAGCTCCGTTTCGTGCAACAGTACGCCTTCCTGCAGCGTCCAACCGGAGCACGTCCAGCGCTCTGTCTCGTGCGCCTGCTTCAAAAGTCTCATCAGGCTATTGGTGTGTTCCTCCAGCTCAGCTGGAGTCTGGTTATCTTCGTCCTCTCTGGGTTTGTCGTCCGGTATGCGCAGGTGAAGCAAGTCCTTAATCGCCGAATCCCGCTCCCAACAGGTCGCGTGAAGCCAGACGATGCTTTTCTTGGCTTTGCCGTAGATATGCCTAATTTGAGTCAGCAAACCACGAACCAGCAAGGAAGAGAGTCATCTAAGTTGGTGGATAGAAACCAACTTGGCTGGGAAAAGTAAACCTACACCTGCTTCCCAATCTCCTCCCCCTGAACCTTTCCCAAGTCTAATTTCTTATCCCAAGGTCGCATCTGGTCCCCGCTCTGAGGAACACACATCCAGTCCCACCAAATATACCGGGTCCCGATCGTCTCCATCACCTGTCGTGCTTTGGCGAGTGTCCAGCCCTTGACGGCGGGGACGTCCCATAAAAGACCCTGGGGGGGATCGGAGGCGGGCTTGCCACCATCAACTATGTAGCCCCATGTATAGGAGACGACGCCGTAGCCTTCACCATCGAGAATCCTCTGTGGAATATCGGTGTAGGGCACGATTCTCCACTGCTGGAGGTCGAGGAGCCAGCGGGGGCTTTGGGGGTCGTTGGGGGGGACGGATGTTCTGTTGGCCATGTTGCGGATGGGATGACCAGGCTTCGGGAATGTTAAATACACAGTAGAATAAGTTATTGAGTCTCAGGAGGTAGGAAGCCTCCCAGTTAATGTTAGAGTCTAAATGCCTTCGCTACTAGTTAGGTAGTTATCTAAGGAGGAGGTGGGCAAGTGGAGACGTGCCAGTCATTGGGGGTATTCGGCTGGTGGGGCTATTAGGTAGTAAGGAAATTGCGATCTGCTCTCCATCCGCCAATAACGTCACCGCGCGCCAGTCGCTTACATCTTCTCGAGTGCGCTCTTTTGAGTTCAGTTGGTCGATCTTGGCTCGGCCTTTGCAATGGGAGTGTCAATCTCGATGATCTGCTGATATATGTGATCCAGATAAATCTACCTCTAGGTGATTAGCATCAATGATTATACGGTTGAAATAGAAACTTCTTATCTCCTCTGTCTCTAGATACGAAGAGATGCAATATTCTAATATAGTATTTGACTTAGTATAGTTCATGGCAAGTAGAGGCTTTGGGAACAGGTAAAATGAAAGTCGATCTCTGTCGATACAGTCTCAAAGACAATACAAATTACCATTGCTTTCTTCTTTCTTTCTTTCTTTCTTTTGTTTGCGTTGATGATAATTGCATAGTATATCGGATATAAAATGACCATGTGACTTGACTTACTTAAATCTCCTCATATATACTCTACTTCCATACTTCAGGCCCTTTCGGCTCGTGAGCAACAAAGCTAATCCTCTGAAGATATTTGTAGCCACCGGTTGTGGTACATAGACAATTCAAAGCCTTCGGCCCAATATGTGCTTGGTGTTTAATGGGGTATGAAAAAGAACGCCTCGCTTTATTTGTCCAAAGTTGATGCATTCCCCACCGAGACGATGTGCCAGTATTTTTGTGATACTTGTAACAGCATAAAGCATTCGCTGCGCACTTACATATTAAGGCGGGTCCAAGAGATCCGCCGAAATACAAAAGAGCGTACGATTGCATTGTGACTTCTTCTCCTATCAATTCTTTGTAGACATGGATGAATAAGGTAAATGAATTGGCATTCCAGGAGCGCGCTCATCTCCGCGCGACACCACAGTCTCTCAGGTCATCAAATTCCATTGTGATCAATATCACCAGATGTCCCCAGCGTATTGTAAGAGGGGGTTGACCCTTCATGCGTTCATCAAGTTTAGCCAGACTCTCCGTTAGGGAGGCCTGTCATCAAAAGCACTCGAATAAAAGAAAAGCCAGCGTGGGTTCTTCTAAAATTGAATTGGATCTTCCTTGCGCAAGTGACAAACATATTAATGCTGGAATTCAGATAATAGGAACGGTGTCTGAAGTAAGTCGCTTGCCGACAGTCGGTCGCGAGGGCTTACTTGTAACATATGGGAAAGGAATGATGCCAGAGTCTTCACATTCTTAGCACCAAAGCTAATCGGTAGCCTGTCACTCAGGTATCTCATGAAGTTCTCATCACCCTGGCTGTTTGAACTCAGTCTTTGGTTGATGAGAGAACAATGGTCATTTTCTATCTCCTTGCGCGTAAGACGAAACGTATCCAGAGGGAACAGGGGCTCATTTGTTGCAAGTTCAAATAGCTTTAAATCAGGGTTAGAAAGTGAGGCTAGGCTTCAACAAAAGGTCTTAGCATACCAAACAACCCAGGGTCCAAATGTCTATGGCTCTATCTATACTAGTGCCATTGATATATTGTCTTATCAACTCAGGTGCACGCAAGGCCAGAAGTGTTACTGGTTGCTGGTCACAGTGGCGAATATATTGAGCTAATATTGTACCCGAAATTTGAGTAATACTGACCACACAAGATAGATGAATGGGTATATCTGACCTCCTCCCAGATCACCGATCCTAACCTGGATTGTCGAGAAATCTGCATTATTCAACTGGCCTCGGCGCCTTTGCGTAGGCATTAGATATCTGGGGGCGCTGTGGTCTTCAACCACACCTGGTAACCATTTGACAGGGCTGAACTCGGGAGGCTGTAACAGCTCGTCCATATTCGTGAGCCCAGCTACCGAAAACAGGATGTTTGCTGGTTGCAGATCTGCACATAATGATTAGACAGCTGCTTGCACCATCTGAGAGCTCCGACATACCACAATGAACGATACCTGACTGATGAAGAAAGTCAAGGCCCAGCAGAATCTGACGAGAAACAGCCCGAATATATCCTGCTTCTCGCGGTTTCCCACTGATTGTCATTGCCTCCCCATCGGATATCATCGCTGGGAAAACAAGACACAAGTGAGTTCCATTCGGACCCGTGTGAGAAAAATGATCGAGTATCTCAATAACATGTCTCCTTCCAGGGTGGGCCGTGTCAGAACATGACAGGGTAAGAAGGAAAGAGAGCTCGCTGTTGTTTTGGGACGCTTCTGACTTTGAAATTTTCAACACGACCTGTCGCGACTCCCTGCGAGGCGTTACATCCCAGCCTGTTATTCTTGACCCAATGCCGCACTCCGCGGAGGAAAACTCACAATTGCCGGTCCTTTGCAAGCCATACTGTGGAGTATTGGCCAAAGGCTAGTTTTCCAGTGATTTCATATCTCTGATGAAACACGTCACCAAGGTGCACTGGATGATACCCCCCCGGGCGGTACTCTTCAACGGGCTCCACCGCATCATAGATCCGTTCGAAGCGACGCATTGTTGATACCGCGTAGTGACAATAATAAGTGACCGGGTGCACATACGGTGTCTTAGACAGTGGATATGAAGAAGTTTATTGGCCAATTTCCAGGCCGAACAGATGACGGTGCTCAAGTCATTTAACCTGCTTCCTAGTGTCAGCATGCCACATCCGGGCGCCTTCTCTCCAACGCGGAATATCTATGATCCGTCACCCCGCCTAGTATTACGTGCAGTCTGGGGCAGTAATCCTCGGACTTGAGGTTTGGACTAACCCGGGCATTCAAGAAGTCTTTGACTCTCGTGATATTGTTTTGGCATATGATGTGTACTAGTCGAGGCCATTCATCCCATCCCAGGTCAATATTTAGTTTCCATCGCTCATGCTATATGTTGACAAGAGAGAGCGCACGGCCTGTAACTCTTTTGGCCTTGGTAGTTTCTTCGATGAACTTACCAGTAGATCTTTGCAGGTGCAGCTGAGCTTGCTAAAGGACTGACCATCGAGATAGCCGGCATAGTCGAGGTGTAGCTCATCCGGCAACTGTAGAAGACAAGCAGAGACCATCCTCCCACAATTCACTATGAACCACAATTGGTCAAAGCGGCAATCAAGATGCATGGTTGGTAGAGGTCCCTCGGTATCTATATATTGAGATGTTAAATGGCAGTATTGAAAACTCAATGAGGATTTGCCCTCATCCATGTCAGGATTGGCAAAATCTCAAAGCCAGCATCATGTAAGCAATGACAGCTGCAGACCAACAAGGTATTTGGCTCGGACAAATATTTCATGACTGGACCTACTAGCAATTTAAAAAGCGTCACTGTGTAACGAATATAAATCATGAGGTTATATCGATCACTGCTCTTTTGCTAATGGGTTGGTGAGATTCAGCTTTCATTGATCTCCCTGAAAGTGGGCTTGCGGCTGCTCTAGTATGAAAGCTACATCCGAAGCAGGTTCCTTGACATCAAACCCTTTTCGTAAGAAGGAAGATATCATGGCTTTGCATGTTTCGACATGGTCATGTTGCGGCTGTGCAAACAAAAGCAAGGTTGTGTGCGCAATCTGAAACGGAAATATAGCTGCAGCAGGGCCATATATCTTCATGTTGTCCTCTAGAAAATAGCTCATGCTTTGGCATACCTTGACAGACAAGTCCACGCGCTCCTCGAGCATCCGAAGGGCGAAATCTTCATTGAAGTCTCCGCAGGGTTGATGACTTTTGCCTAGTATCCCTAGTTCATAAAGCTGTGTGAGACAGATAATCTGAAATGTCCAGCAATGGATGAGAGCTGTAGCTGCAAGGGCGTTCGGGAAGCAGAATGGTAATACGGAGATGTAGTCCGACTTTAGGTCCTTTGGCTGGGTCCAGTACAAAGGTCCTGGAAATAAGTTTTGATACGACAGCACCCATTGTCGAAGCACCTCGAGTAGTTGAGTAAGTGCCAGTGTGATGGCCCGTATTTCAGCAAAGCCTTGCTGTGCAGGAATGAGTTTGGCACGATCGGCTCGATGCAGCAGTGAGGGAAGAACGGCAGCGTAGCCTAGAAGCCGTTGCATTGGAGAAGGGGAGTGCTTCTGAAATGGAACACTTTGCCATTGCTGTAACGTTAAAAAGGTAGGGCTGCGTGAGAGGATAGCTTCGATCAGCTGTACTCGTGTTATCCTGCTGTACCACATTCTGGGACTACTCAGATCCTACATACAATCAAGGGGCGGAAGCCTACAAACAGCCGGTGAGCAGTCGAAACAATGAACTGTTCCGGGCCAAGCTTTTGTACTAATTGAGCCACTGCCCTTACGTGAAACCTCCAGCCTTTCTGGGAGGTTGGCATCATCAACTGCGAAAAGGAAAGAAAAAAGCGTGGTTAGCTCCTTTAAAGTAACCAGCCAACTTCGCATTGAGTGTCAGCGTACCTCTGCAAGCGTCAACGACATGATAGCTGCGACAGTCTGCTTGTGAACGTCCTCATTGTGCAGTAGCAGTTGGCTTCGGAGTTGGTAGATAGCAGAGCAGTAGGATTGGAGACGCTGGTGATTGTGGAGACATTTGGTCTCCCCTCTCTGGCATCTGCAGATAATAGAAAGCCCCAGAGTTCTAATAGCCTGTATAATAAGAGATCCGGGTCGTTCTTCGTCGATCAAACTGGGGAGCACGCCTAACCAGGAAGCGCAGACCAGTGATTGTGACGAATATAGCTCCGAGATACATATCGGCAACTTGGACCCAGGAATGAAATGGTCAATGGCTACTGCCAGTAGCTCCTCCGCTGTTGACAATCTGAAACTCGTGAAATTCAGCATTAGGTTCCCCGTCTCATTGTTAGTCCGCCCTCGTGCCAGGCTTTGATTCTGTGGACGCTTTGGTGGCGAGGGGTTGTTACTGTTGCGGCTAGGGTCGCCCGGGGCTTGGTGCACGAATATGATCTTTCGCGGATAACCCGGGCATGCTTGCCGGAACTGGCGGCACTGCGTGCAAGCTGGGACTTTCCCGTCACACTATTGCTCCAGTCAATCGGGAAGATATTAAACCACTGGCAATGGGAACTGGGTTGGAAACTGGTGGCCTACCCCGATCTTACGATCCCGGCAATTTTGACAAACCGATGTGCTTCGAGGTTTCATTCTCCTCATCACATTTTTCTCATCCGGAAACTGAGTGGTACACCTTCACCGAGTTGAAGACAGTTCGCAGAGCTTGGATGAATGCCGGATGAAAATCCGTTTGGATAATGTCTAACATGATGATCTAACTTAGCTCGGGGGCCGACCTCGGACCTCGGAGGGCCGGAGCATTTCCCCATTCATCATGGATTGTGGATTATGCAGTGGGTTAGATAAGTTACCTACAGGTTACCTCAACACTAACCCAAAATAGATCCGATATCCGCCAAGAACCAGTATGACAGACGCTAACCTGATCTAGAGACCATTTCCGCCAAGAGTCAGTATCAAAGACGCTAACCTAATCTAGAGACTATTTCCGCCAAGAATCTGGATACTGGATACTAGGTGGTAGGTACCTGGTCCCTCCACCTAAGTATAAGCTACTACCTAACTACTGCGGAGACGAGACCAAGGGACTGTACCGATTCTTTCAAGGACATATATTGCCTAAGCAGATATTTTCGGTCACTCTCCAGCACAGTAGGCCAAGCATGCTTTCACAGTCGCCGAGATTCGCCCAGTATCTACCTATATATATGGTACGTATGCCCTCTCACCGAGTTTCCCTTTTTTCCAAACACCTAACTATCTACCTCTTTGATCCACCAGTTCGAGTCAAAACAGAGATAACCATGCCAACCGTCCATGCTCGGAGCTTTGCCACCCAGCGGCTACGTGCCGGCCAATCAATCAAGGTTATTCAATCATCCGGTGGCCAGGTTGTGGACTTCTGGGCTTTTTCCCTTCCATCCACCACTTCTTTCCCGCGCTACATGTCCATGACGCATACTCGTTCAACCTTGCATAAACTTCTGCCTTCGCTGCAGGAGTCTTTTCTCGACAACCGACGAGATCCAATTCTGACAATTGTGGAGGATACGTCTCCCGGAATCCACGATGTTCTTTTCGCTGCCTGCTCCCCGGAGCGCTATTTGCAACTAGGCGCCTCGGCAGGACATGATAATTGCGCGAGTAACCTGTTCGAAGCTGTGAAGAAGATCGAAGACCCCTCGTTTCTGTATCTACTGGAGTTCATGCAGCATGGCTGGATGCCTGATCCTCTCAATCTATTCATGAATGTGGCTGTCGACAAGAATAAGCTGACGTGTTTGAACCCGGAAAGCAAGGCCGGAGACTTCATCACTCTCATGGCAGAGCAGGACTGTCTCGTCGCCATGAGTGCTTGTCCCATGGATGTGAGCGCTTGTAACGAGGGCGAGCCTACCAGTGTTGAATTTCAAGTGCTTTAATTTGAGACGGAACGGGGGCATGGTACATCCGGCTTCACAAAACACTCTCTGGGTGGCATTTTTGCAACGCAGTTCGAACGTCATCCATCAGGCGGAGGCTGTGCAGTTTTGGTACTCTTTTCTGCAATTGTACATGTCACAGTAATATGCGACTGAAGGAGTATAGACCAACAAGAATTTCGATTTACATGACTATACCTTCAACTGCCGCAACAGCATTAATTGACTACACATTGGGACCAGATTTCCAAGAGTAGAAGCATTCTAACTCCTTAGTTCCCCATCGCCCGGCAGCTTTGGCAGCGATGGCCAGTCATAACTCTAATCCTCCCCATCCAACTCCCTATAATCATTTGTCCTCTGCAATTGCATTTCCAGTAGCTACAGCCCCAGTTGGTTTTGTCTGGGGCTGTATATCGAGTCATACCCTGTAGCCTTGCGGCTGGTACTTTGAAAGTCAGCCCCGGCGATTTGAAGCCCTCGGCCGGAAATGCCTCGGATTATCGTTTAGGTGGAATCTTTCTGCCTCTCTAAGTTACGTTGGTGCCACTTGCACGACACAGACAAGCCAAGTATAATTCGATCAGTACCCATCTTACGCCATCCGACCACTATTTGTCCCGACGTCATATCATCACTAACCTGCTAAGCTGAAGGGTCATCGTCTTACCGAATAACATCTCATGTCTCCCGTTCCTCTCAGTGAAGATTCCGGCAATACACTATGTCCACTGCTATCTCCATCGAATCGCCTTCGTGTTGAGGATATGTTAACCCCGAGGGAGCTGATGAGGCGGAGTTAACGCGGACTTAGGCTTAAGCACATTTGACTATACAACAGGTCGTTAAGACTCTAACATCACAACATCTTATACACGCAATACTTAATGTGCTGATTACCCACACGCTAGACCTTCCTTCTAAGCCATCTACCATTCTCCATCCACAACACCCGCAGTCACGTATTTCCTCCGCTTACTGCAACCTACACCGCCCAAAGCCACGCCGAATCACTCCCAGGTACCACATTAAAACTCCGTGTTTTCTGCAACAGATCGAAGATGACGTCCGACATCCCCGACATCCCCATATTCCTCCCAAAGATTCCTCCGCAAACCAAAGACGCCATCATCGATCCCGTATACCGCGCCCTTCTCGCGATTGACACCGCCAATCCTGCCCTTTTCGCCTCTGCCATCCACGAAGCCGCCCGCTTCAGCTTGAACGGTCGTCTTCTCGAGGGCGCTGACGCTATTAAGACACATGTGTACGATACAGTGTCCAAGATAGACACGACTCACCACCTGTCCAACCTCCGCGTCACCGCATTCGATGAGGTGAAAGGTACGGCTAGCTTGGTTGCTACCGTTCTGGCACAGCACTATCGACAGGCAGAGGGACTGGATGCTTCTTCCAAGGGATTGTTGGCGGGAGGTTTCTATTTTGTCGAAGCTGTCCGCGAAGGGGAAGATAGTGATGTGTGGAGGGTTAAAGAATGGACCTTGAGGGTTCTTTGGAGGGAAGGCGACGAGGGCGTAATGGCGAGTGTCAACGGAAACGGTGACAAGAAGGAAGAGTAGAGGGGGAGGTTTTATATGGAACGAGATGCGGACGACTATATGTAAATAATCTGGCTGGGTGATTGGTATCTTATGAGAGGCACGCATGATGGATTACTAAGGCATTACAAATCCAGAACAGCGATTATCAATGGATGATTTAACATGAAGAAGCGCTGAAAGAGAGTGGTAAATCAGCGGTTGCTCGATGCCTTGAAGTCTTAGGCAAGTAATCTAATCCATCAAATTGTGCAGCTGAGACGGGCAATGGTTATTGATCAAGCGTGGCCCAATGTCAGTAGAACCTTCATACTGCGGTGTGTCGAAGCCGCCCGAAATACCTCATATGCTTGCTCGATTTCGTCGAGTGCAAATGCTGCAGCTGTTAGCTTTAAGCAACCTCAAGAACATCTCAGACGGGCAGGAAGCTCACTGTGGGAGAGGAATGCATCCGGAGTCAGTATTTCAGCCTGGACCATCTTCAGTAACTCGGGCGTGGTCCTTGTGTCCACGAGGCTGGTCCGTAAGCCTACATCCATTGTTAGCTCACCCTTCCTCAGGCAGAGTACTTGGAGGGACTGACAAATATTGCGATGCCACAGGTGCTCCAGATGGAAGGCACAACTGCTGCCATGCACTCCAAGCGACGCAATAGTGCCACCCGGTGCGACCAGATACTGCGAGAGATCAAATGTTTCCTTGGCTCCAGCGGCTTCGATCACTACGTCGAACAGCTCTCCATCCGTCAACCTCCGACAGGCCTCGATGGCCTTATCTCGACCATCCAGGGTGGTGAGGGCATGATCGGCGCCCAGTTCCTTCGCCCGCGCCAGTCGATACTCGCCCCTACTAATGATGATCACCTGTCGAGGCAGCCCATAGCCTCGTTTTAGAATCATCAGTGCCGTCAGCGCAATGGGTCCTGCGCCGAGAATGGCGACTCGTGCGCCCGGCTTGATGTCGCCGTTCATTATACCGCATTCAAATGCAGTAGGAAACACATCCGACAACATCACGTATGCCCTGGGATCGATTCCCTGGGGAAGCTGGTGGAGAGAGAAAGCGGCATGCGGAATCGGGACGTATTCCGCCTGCGTACCATCGATCTGGTTGCCCAAAATCCACCCCCCAGACGTGCATTGGGAGAATATCCCCCTCCGACAGAACCGACAGTGGCCGCAAGAGGTGATACAGGAGATCAGGACAGTTTGACCAACTTGGAGGTTGGTCACGCTTGGTCCGACCGAGTCGACAATTCCGACGCCCTCGTGGCCTAGGATACAGCCTGGTTTGCATGGGATGTCATTCTGGAGAAGGTGGAGATCTGTGCCGCAAATGGTGGTATAAGTCACCTTCACAATGGCATCTGTGGGCTCTTCAATCGAAGGTTTTGGACGCTCTTCAATGGCAAGACGGTGAGGACCATTGTAAACAACTGCTTTCATTGTGTGGATGGACCCCATGGTGCAAGGCAATTCTCTGGGATCTTATGTATGGATCTTATGTTAGATTGACATCCCCCCGCCCCCTCCGCACTGCATGCACCCTTTAAATATTTCGAGAGTCAGTGTTTGCGTTGCATTGCTCTGGTACTTTCAACACTCTTCGCTCATGCAGCATGCGGAGATGTCATGTACTAAATGACCAATTATATTTACCGCCATGGTCGGCTTGAACGGCTGGGTGAAGGTAGCGAGCTGCATGGCGCTGAGCTGCTGCAGTTACTTAGCTTAATCGAGCTACGCGTATCTGCGCGGGGTCGTATTCCGCGGAGAAGACAGATCCGTGAGGCAGATGTCTCGGAGACGCCGGGGACTTTCTCACTCGATATTATCCTTAACTATTCGGCTACAAAGTTTGGATGGGAGTCTCTCTTCTTATTTGGCTTTGTTTTCTGCTGCTCGAGTATTCCGTACGTGATCTTCGATAGCCGCGATTTCCTTCTTTCCGAGAAAGCGGTAGGCGGTACGTAGCGGCAAAAGATTTCGCCTATCCATCTAGTAGCCCAAGCTTTATCCCTTGCCCCAGTGATGGAAAAAAAAACAGAAAAAATATCATGAGAGAAACTCTACCTCAAATGGCTTCAGACTTCCTTCTCCTCGACTCCCGCCCCCTCTCCGACCAGGGAAAATGCCAGACGGGGATGATGAAAAAGCTGTTGCTCGTGTCGGCAATTCCCGCCAGACAGATATACCACGCCAAGAACGCCCCGAGTAGGGCAAATAATCCCCCCGCCTTGAGCAGAGGCGTGTAGGGTGCGCCGTTTGGGCGATGAAGGTAGCCGACTGCCAGGAGGAGCACGGCAAGGTCGACGGAGGCAAACAGGGAGAAAAATATGACCGTTGACTTGACCGTGCAGGTCACGAGTAGGAAGGTGAAAATAAACCAGCCCTAGTGTCAGTCAAGTCAGCAAGCCAGACGCTCAACGTGAACGGAGACACAAACCATTAGATACAGCCCGAACGAGTCATAGAACATGGCTACAGACCCATTGTCCGCGGCCTTGAGCTGGCCTTCGATGTCGAATCCCCCCGGGGTGAAGATCATGGCCAAAGAGATCCAAAACCCTCCGTATGAGGAGAGCGCTGTAGCGCCAAAGGTATTGCCGGCGGCCATCTCCCTGGTACCTGATAGTTAGCTTGGAGTTCAGCACGCAGAGCAGGCGAATGGACGTCGACCTACCACATTCCCGCGAGAAGTTGCACCAGGCCGCCATAAGCAAAGGCCAGCGGGACTACCATGTTGGGTTGAGTGATTCCCCGTGTCTGCATGTTGATACATCCCAGGACGAAGGTGGTCAGGGCAAAGCCAGCCAGTCCTAGCGGGGCGGGATTCGCGATCTTGCGCGCTTTGACTGGCTTGTACAGCCCAGGCTGTAGCTCGCCTGCGAATGCAGGGAGGTATGTGCCCGCGGTGGGCACATGAGCTAACGGTCCGTACTCAGCTAATTGCTTGTTGAATTCGTTGGAGGCAGTGGTGTGAGTATCGACTCTTTGGGGCACCTCAATGTCGCTAGTTGGAGTATCAGGCATGATGTTCGACTTATGCGATAAAGGGCTTTGGAGATCGTAAGAAATCCCCCCAAGGTAAGGACTTGCTACTCTTATATTTGGAAGCGAACACCGAGGTTTGAGTTCGTTTCATTCTCGCTAAGGGATCCAGATCTCTCAGACTGGGAACCTCCTCTCACCTCGTGGTCGTCATGCGGGGAAACGCTAGCTTGCACCGTGTTCTCAATTATGAGCACTCATCCATCCAAATGCTTCGGGCGGATGGAGCCTCAATTGGACCCGTCCATCAGTTGTGGGCCCTGATCTACAACTTAACTTGTCGTTCGAGCGGTACCTATCTGGGGAAAAGGGACTACTTCCCCGCGCGAGGGGTTTGTAGAGTGGATCAACATCTCCTTTCGCCTAGACAGGTTGGTCGATTGGGAATGATATACGTGCAGAAAGGCAGATCCGAAAGTCTAATTGGGATTGCAGCGAATTCCATTCGTACTAAGGTTGGAGTCTACATCGAACAGAGTCTCTCGAATTTGCCCCTGACTCCCTGACTCCGGGCGAATGGCAGCCTTCTCCAAGAGTGTCCTATACAGAGCAGGTAGGGGGCGCAGATGAGAGTATGGGACTCAACAGCCCAGTAGAATGTCCTAAAAGCGGTGGTCTTTCTCTTACATTGAAGTGTGACGGCTGGTGAGTGGCAAACACTGTCGAACTCTTGAGTCGTATTGCCCAGCGGCGTCTCGGCATTTCCCCAGTCGCCCAGTACCGAAGCACGTGACTGGCTGGACTTTCTTCAATCCTGACCAGGGCTCAGGGCTCAGGGCAAGGGCAAGTCATCACGTGCCAGTCCACGTCTTGATCGGGCGGTGCAGCTCCTTTTATTCATAGCATCTAGTTAACTACTCCCAGCTTCATATCTTTTATGGTGACGATTATCGGATAATCTTGCACTTTATGGCTTCAGAAGCATAGATAGCACGACATAGAAGATCATATCCATCAAGCCCCGCGGTAAAAACAATTGTTCCCTGTCTATTTCGCAGACGGTCGCTTTGCAGGACAACCGGTCAAGACAGGTAGAATCCTTGTAGAATATGAGCTCGCCGACGCACGGAATCTCTATGCTCTCACTTGTAGCTAGTCAGATCCAACCCCTGCATCTCCGAGCTGAGAGTCTCCACCTCCTGGACAATCTTCGGGATCGCATCGCATTTGTCATGGTCGAGATAGCTCAGGAGATTGCAGCGCGATGACGGCTTGAGAAAGGCCTTGACGTGAGTGGTGAGGGACTCGAAGCTCCAACCGGCGAACGGAGTGGTGGGGGGATCATGCAGGTTGGCCGCGAAGAGACTTTGTTCGAGGGCCCCCAGATCGACGCAGCGACATTCGAAAGTGCAGCCGAACAAGCCTTGACGCAGCCCGTCTCTCCATCGGGCAATGAGGTTGAGCACGCCGTCGATGGACTTCTCCCGGTGGGCATTGATTGCGTCTGTTGTGGTGAGTGTCATTGCTTCAAGCCGGCATGTGATAAATAGCCCACTTACCCACGATACTCGCTTTCACCGGGAATTCACTCGACTCCATATGTTGATCTCCATGTCGGATTGCCAAGAGGGTGACCTGGTCAAACACCCGGGTCATTTCAAAGAAGTACGACACCCAGATCCATTCGAGGGTCTCGGTCGCATTGTAGCCGGTAGGAATTTGGGTCTCGAGATGCGACTTCCAAAGGCGTAGGTGCACCTGGACAGCCTCCTGGCAGGCATAGTAGTCGACTAGAACGGCGATGCGAGCACACAGCGATAGGGAAATGAGGTGGGGCACTCGGTTGTTGCGCCCGTGGATGATGCGCAACAGGATCAGCAACGCCTCCAAATCCCAGCCTTCCACCGTAATGTCCACCTTGCCAGTGCGCTGTAGATCATGGGCCTCAGTGAAGCTGCCGGTCAGCTGACGGTCGAACACGGGCGAGGCGAGCTGGAGGTGCTTGGCAGAGACTTGAATACGCGCTTCGATGTCCTTGAGGGACTGGTCGGGATTCGCGGTCGAGGAAGGCAGGTCGGGAGAGGCATTGTCGGGAGCAGGAAAAGAAGTCAGCTTCGCGTGGAGGACGAGCGTGACTTCGCCGGTCGCATCGATGATGTAGTTGGCGATGATTGCCATGGCTGGAGGTCTTGGGATGACAATCAGAAGGGTAAGTGGTGGATCAGTAGTGGGGTGGAGGAAAGAGGAGAAGAGAGAAAGGATGGAGAAGAAGACGAAGAAAAGAGGGAGAAGAAGAGGAGAGGAGAAGACGAGGAGAAGAAAGGGAAAAAAAGATGCAAAAGAAGACAAATCGTGTTACTACCTGGGCACTGCTCTGTGCAGGAGAAGAGTGAGATATTCACCCACCAGGCTCCGCTATAGTTCTCTTGTGAATGAGTACTAGGCTACGGCTTACCATGTTGCTTATCCTGGTCATACTATACTTTGATGCCTTTGATTCATGTCTTTGGTGCCTGATGACAACAATATGGTTTCCTAAGAATACTTCTTGACGAACTGATGTAAATAGACCGACTGGAGTAGTGAGTCCAGATGTTGATGCGTGCACGTGATCTCTGGATCCCTTACTTCACTTCTTATCTTATCCTCAGCTGGCCTGCTCATCGTGAAAATCACCCCCGGATGTCGCCATTCGCACCAACTAAGACAATCGGGCCGGAGGTCCAATCATAGGCCTAGGATTAATTAATTCCGGCCACGTCCCAGAGATAGTAAGTCGGCCCTGGCTCGCCTGGCCGCGCAATGTCCCCCCTCCTTCAGCTGCAGCTCCATTGCACCCCTCCTTCTTTTCACTTCGCTTCTTGCCCTCACCCCATAAGCGCAAAATGCGGGCGACTGAAATCTACCCGGCGAAAGGCCCAGACATCTCCTTTCAACCACCAACGGAGGAAACGAGCAAGGTGGGCGACGGAGAGCGCATCGTACAGGATGAAGAGGCGCAAAATCTCCGCCGTGGGTTGGAACAACGGCATACGCAGATGATTGCCCTTGCGGGTGCCATTGTAAGTGCTACTCTATCTTCCTTGCAGAGTTCCTGCGGGCGAAAAATAGAAATAGCCCTTCTAACTTCGAATCGATAGGGAACTGGGCTCTTTCTTGGACTGGGCAGCTCCATTGCCTCTGGAGGACCACTGGGTGCGCTGCTCGGGTACATGCTGGTTGGTGTAATTGTCTGTGCGATCCAGATCGCACTCGGGGAGGTTTCGGCCTTGATGCCTGTGACCGGATCATTTGTGCGACATGTTGAACTCTTGGTGGACCCCGGTCTGGGATTTGCGATCGGGTGGAATGTGGTCTATGGCTGCTTCATGTCGGTGCCCAGCGAGATCTCGGCCGCCGTCGTGCTGATCCAGTACTGGACGGAGCTGAACACGGCCATTTGGGTGACCATCCTGATCATTCTATCTGCCGTGGTAGCCCTGCTCTTCATCCGGGTCTACGGTGAGCTCGAGTTCTGCTTCGCTATTCTAAAAATTCTCCTCATCATCGGCATTGTCATCATGGGGCTAGTCATCGACCTCGGTGGCGTGGCTGGCACCCCTCGTTTGGGGTTTCATTACTGGAAGGATCCCGGTCCCTTCTCCGAATACCTTGCCTCTGGGGCATGGGGCCGCTTTCTGGGCTTCTGGGCGGTTCTGACGACAGCCGTGTACAGCTTTTCTGGGGTGGAAAGTCTGACCATGGCAGCGGCCGAGATGCGAAATCCGCGGCGCAACATCCCACGGGCCTGCAAGCGCGTCTTTGCCCGCGTTACCATCTTCTATATCATTGCCGTCCTGATCGTGGGCATGCTGGTTCCCAGTACCGACCCACGCTTGAACGATTACTCCGGTACGGCAGCCACCAGCCCCTTCGTGATTGCTGCAGCCGACGCTGGCATCAAAGTTGTACCATCGATCATCAACGCGGTCGTCCTCACCTCTGCCTGGTCCTCGTCAAACCAGAGCATTCTGTCGGGCACGCGCACACTATATGGCCTCGCGTTGAAGGGCCACGCGCCCAAGGTCTTTCTCCGGACGACGCGTCACGGCGTACCATACATGTGCGCCGCGCTGCAGATCGCCGTCTCGTGTCTGGCGTACTTGAGCTGCTCCAACGGCGCATATACGGTCTTCAACTGGTTGTTGGACCTCACGTCGGCGGGAGTACTGGTCTCGTGGATCACCATCGCGTTGAACCACATCCGTTTGATCCAGGGATGTCGAGCGCAGGGGATTGCGACCGAGGCGCTACCGTGGCATAACTGGTGGTCGTGTAAGTGACGCGTTCAATGATGAGTATGATTGTGGTGGTAGCTGACGTGCTCTGAATCATGACAGACTATAGCTCGTGGTTTGCCCTCGTGTCGTGCATCATCATTCTCTTCACCGGTGGCTTTACCGTTTTCACCAAGGGGAATTGGGATCCCGCATCGTTCGTGTCTTCTTATTTGTGAGTGTCTTGCTTGAGCGAGTATGCCTATCGGAGCTAACAGTAGCAGGGATATCCCTCTTGTGCTGGCATTCTACCTTGGATACAAGTTTTGGAAGAAGACGAGACTGATCCCCGTACAAGAGATCCCCCTTCAACAAGCGCTCCAGGAAGTGCGAGATGATGTAGAGGATGAGCCTGTGCGGACGAGCAAATGGTCCAGGTTGAATATCCTCTGGGGATAGAGGAGGTATAATCGATCACCTCGCGCTGTCCAGTCAGTCTTGCGTTGTATATGTGGTCTAAGTCGATACCGTGGATGAGCGATCAGTTCGAAGTTGCCGCTGGAGCTGACGTCGGGAGTAACAATGGCATTGTCGTTTCTTTGTGTGTCGTGGTGTTGGATGGAGTGATGTTCCCACGATTCTTTGTATGCCTTAATCATGTGCCGATGCTCCGAGCTAAGGGCCTCTACTCTGATCACATCTCAATGGATGGAGCACGGATAAACTTTACAAAGACGGATGAGGAGATCCACAGCATCTGACTCCTCTCGATGCAAGGATAAAGCAACACACGATCACAAGCTGCTGTCTGAGATAAGAAGAGGAACAAGGGGCCCATCAGCGTAGGTTTCCAGCAATCATCAAAAGTCTCCCCTAGCCAGGTACAAACAGACTATATAAAGTCCCCCTAAGCCCCAGCCACGTATGTCATCTCACTTTTGTTCCAGCATCATCGGCTTCGACCGACTCGATTCGTCCGGCTTTCTCGCGTTGACACGAATACGCTACCCCGAAAAACCATTAATCACTTACATCACAATGGCGTCCAACGTCCTATCCATGCCTGATGAAATGCTAGCCTGGCACATGCGGCTGCTGCATTGGTTCCCGAGAGAAGAAGGGTACGAGGTTAGCGGCGTCTTGAGCAGCGACGGACTCGGCGTAGCCTTCCACTCGATCACGGTCCACCTGCAGATCCCCGAGAAGGACATCGACCACAAGTTCCTGGCCCTCGTGCTGGGGGAGTGTGGCTGGGACGCCGACCATATGGACCACGACAATACGGTGCTGGACGATCGGATCAATTACCACTCCGACCACATGCTCGCCACACTTCCCTACGGCAGTCCCTTCGCCTGTGGGGTGGTTTGGCATAACGCTATCACTCTTCTCCGGTATAAGCCGGAGAAGCACAAGTACGCTCGCTGCACGGCCCACGGCCAGGAGATTCTGGATGTGAAGTACGAAGCCGCAACCATTGACAGTTGGTTCCACCGGCTGAAGAAGAAATGGAGGCCCGAGACCATCCCTAAAGGGAGAAACGGATTCGACACCTCGCGACTTCGCGCGAAGTCTTATTCTCCAGATTACTATTAGATATGAGTATACCGAATGACACGAGAACGCGCAGGATAATTGCCGGCGCAGTGAGAATTAAAAACCCAGCAGAGTTGATGATTGTGTCGCTCTACGTAGAAAGCAGTTAATGTTTTGTAATGAACAGCTATCATCATAGCTAATAAAACTAACCATCGTATGGTACTGCCTTGGTGTATGAGTGTGATTGTATTGGCTCACACTGCGTAGGAGCCGAGGGTAGCTGAATCCTCGGATGATTTTGTCGCATAAATTCATGGCCGATATTGTGTGACGACCTCAGAAGATGGCATAACAGAACGTCACGCTAATCCTACCGTCAGATAAGCCCAACGTCCGGCAAGAATTAGACTCATGAAGGGCCAAAGGCCATCACCAGCGATTAGAATTGACTCGACCCATGACCAGTGTTCGGATCGGTCGGTATCTCCCCAAAAGATTGGCCATCACCTAGAAGCATCAAATTGTCCCAGTAGCGGTCGAAGAAATCCGCAGCATTGGTAGGAGCATTGAATTGAGCATGTTGAGCCCCGACGTTCTGTCCCAGATAGAACGTGGCATCCATTAGGTCGACATCGAATGGGGTACCCTTTGGACTCTGACTCTGGCTCGCTGGCGAAGAGAAGTGAGGAGGCATGAGGTCGAGTTCAGCAAAGGCGTTGGTCACTCCATAATCCGCGGGGGCCAATGAAGGTGCATCCGTGTCAGGTGTTGCGCCGTGTTGTAGGTGGGTGTTGGCCACATTCAGCATGATCCGCAAGGCTTCTGCAGTTTTTAATGCCTCCTTGGATTGATGGCGAAGGCAGTTCCAAATGTTGTAGGATCGCTCGAGCTCATGGGAAAGTGCCTGTCGTTCTACCAATATGGCCTGCCTTGCATTGGGTGACAGACTCTGCTGGAGGTCATGTCTCGATTGACAGGAGATCTCTAGTGAGACAATCATTGCCGCTGTGCGGAAATGCATAATCACACATGACGAGAAGAAGAAGGAGGCGTAGTTCAATTGCCCACCCGGTGAACTCTCGTTGAAAATATCGGACTGATGTTGCAGGACCCTTCTGGCCGCATCCAAGCACTCCCGGCGCGAATATGCGTACTTGGGATTTAGGCGATGCTGGGTAAGATATCGCCGATGAAGGTCTGAGCGAGCCTTCTGATACATGAGATCAATATTATATCGGTCCATAATCGTAGTGGGGGGGTCTGCGATAGACTCGCTCGGCGAGCGAAACCGCAAAGGTGGTGGGATGTTGGCGTGTAGACCTCGCAGCTTTGCATCCAGCTCAAGCACCTCCTGGTAGGGAACTCCTTTGACTGAGCAAACTTTGCGGGCAATGTCGGCTCCCGCAAACATCACCCGATTGAGAGCGACCGGGAAAAGAATCAGAGTTTTCTCGGTCGAAGGCCTGGAAGCAGGTAAGCTCGTGGCCGCAGGATCCAGATCGTCATCTGTTAGATTTCTCGGCTCCAAGGTATCGGATTGCGCCTGCGCGGTGGTGGGGGGAAGGCCAGCCTGACACGAGATGTAGTGGTCTAGGAGACAGAGATACATCCAAACCCGACGTCGCATTTCGCCGTCAAACACCGAGATCTCGCGATAATGTTTAGGATCGCGATGGTAGCCGCTATGAATAGCCAAGCGAGTGGCTAATCCCAGCAGGATAGATGGCCCGGCGTGGGTGTCGGTGCTTCTGAGAATCTCACAACATATACTCAATATGAGAGTCTCCAATTTGTATCGTCCCGGTCTGGTATATTCCGCCATGGTGAGACATTGCGACGCCAAGCGGAGATACTCGTCGAATGCTTCTGCAAAATGACCCTCCGCCCTGCCAGCCGTGGTGAACAGATGCAGTCCAGCGGCCGCACTGAGGATGGTGTAGAGATAGGCTAGCCAACTAATGGATGCGCTCTGAGGGTTCTTCCAGAAAGCAGTATACTTTGCCGCGGATTAGGATGCGTGAGTCGGAATGGGGGACAGTCTCCAGTGGCTTACCTCTCGGGTGAATGTTGGAGTATGTATAAGCACTTGGACGCGTTAGGATATATCCGACAATACGTTTCGAAAAGACACTCACCCAGAGGGGACTCCTTCGAATTCAAATAGGCCGATATCAACCTATCTGCCATGGATCGGACAGGCAAAGCGGCAAGGAGCTCCGCGATAGTTGAAGAAATGGAGTTTCCGAATAGCAATACAGGGCCCGAAACAGCCAGGACTACATCCTCCTCTTCCACCTCCTCGGGAGAAGTATTCTCGTGCATCTGAAGGAACTCCTTGACCTCGGCGATCTGGCCAGGGGATCAGTCAATTGAGGAGATTCGTACAATGGTCAGTGAGTCCCTGCTTACCTCGTCCAGCACAGCTTGCCAATGTGTTGGATTATGGTAGCTTGTACCATCTTGTTCAATAAAGATAGTGCCTGGGAACTCCGCCTGCAGTTCGGAAATAGGTTCCGCCGTATGAGTCAGGGACTGAGGTTCTACTGGCAGCAGGCCTGAGGTCCAAGCAATGTCTGCAGGGAGCTGTTGTGGTGGTTGTGGTGGTTGTGGTGGTTGCTGTGCCTGAGGCAAGGGGTTCCCATTCGACAACTGCTGCACACGGGCCTCAAGTTTGTGAATATAGTACTGGATGTCATGAGAATCCCCGGGCGAGACCCCCTGGGGACCCACAAAGTGGCACATCTCAGCCCGGCGATGTTTGATGCAGTTGTCACACGGGTGGATGCGATTACATTTCAACCTGGGATCGGGAGAGTCAGAGAGTCAGAGAGGGAGGGAAGAGGGTCCAGTGGGGAAGCCGATGGGGCAGCAGGGGCTGGAGCTGGGACTAGCACACTTTTTCCGACGGCAAGGAACACAGGAGAGTTTTGGTCTCGGCTTTCTTTTTTTCGCCGACGGGGGGTTGAGGGGAGAATTATCTCCACTGCCAAGTATAGCGTCCATGGTGTATCTACAGTGTAGTGTAGTGTAAGTTAGTGTACGTAGCCACCTTGGAAGGCAATGAGGGGAATGAATGAATACCTCCAGGAATAAGTCCGGTGTAAGACGCGCTAAGACGCGGGGATATTTTGGCGGACAGCGGCTGACTCAGCCACTTATCCACCGCCCCATCCGCGGAACCTAACTCCTTTCCGTCTAGCTCCGGACATTTTGGCGTCTAGTGCCGGATTTACCTCAGTTTGTCCCGTTTGTCCACTTTGTCCACTTTGTCCTCCACCTCCATCATCATCGTCATTCCATTGAATGCCCTCCAGACAGACAGTCCCTCCCCTCCCTCTCATACCTTACTTATCCTTATCTATAACTATTCCATCCGGATCGTTGCTCATAATGACTCTCAAGAAACCCGAATCTTCGAATCTCTTCTACCTCGCACACCTTGCACATCTTGCACATCTTGCACATCTTGCACCCATCGGTTGAGACATGACCCTGCTCGCATCCTCTATCTCTCGATCGCTCCCGTACAGCCCCATGACCTCATACTCGGAGTTTTTGTCGTGGGATTCAGAGATGGTCCATCTCTTGGACATTGATCCCATGTTATTTCCACCCTCGTGTTATGCGGATCTCGACTCAATCCCTACTGTCTCCCTCATGCCACATCCCCCTTTTGAAGGACAAATCTCGAACACCAGAACGATCGACGCCACGCTGAGTCGATCGGCCTCCCCGATGAGCAGCCACAACTCCTTCTTATCGCCTGAATCCTATCCCATCCACGACCTTGGCCATTGCTCGCCCCTGCCTCAGACCTCCGTTCCGGCAGCCACAGCGCCACCCTCCCAATCGACGACCACCACACCCCCTCGACGAGGGACCAAGAGAGCACGGTCGCATTCATCCACAGAAGACTCCACGGGGAGCGACAATCTCTCGTCCCAAGACTCAGAGGAGGAGCGCATCCAGGAGAAACGGCGGCGCAACAAGATGGCTTCGCGGAGGTTACGCCAGCGACAAGTCGAGCATGTCTCCGACCTGGAGTCCCGGCTGGGTCGAGTGACTCGCGAGCGTGACGATCTGCGGTTACAGCTCGCCAAATGGGAGGCGGAAGTCATGGTGCTGAGGAAACTCGTCGGACAGAAGATGGACTGATGCTATTGGGGACTGGCTTGATGATTTTTGCGGCTTAGTGGAGCGTTCCCACGAGCATTCTTTTCTGAATCTTTTATATACCCAGGATTATAGAGTCATCATATCCACTTTTTATTTGCCGTGTTTTCTGGCCCTTGGCTCGCAGCAAGTAACTGTGCGCCTTGATCACGTTTGATCACGTGTCATACTGTTCGCGTCGTGGTCTCGATGCCCTCACCGGAGTAGGAGATAACCTAGCCTCATCTTTTCAATTCCTTGTACCGTGTCTGCAGACCTATGACGTTCATGATAATCACTCATCTACATCGCAGGAGGGTCTGTACTATGTACTTGCACTCTTCGTGTGTTTCTGTTCTCAATGTCTTTCTCCTCCGGACATCCATGCTCTGCTAGCTTATCGATCGGCCAACAACTATATATCTCCACGCATCCGGGCCACATTCCCAGTGTGCCGCAAAACTCACCCACAACTATCGTTCATCGTTACTCCCGAGACAGGTTCATGAACTTCGTGCTATAGTGAACCAAGAAGGTGATTTCATGAAGCTACATTAGCTACTCTGTAGCAAGCCATTACAAACAAACGCCAACATGCCCAGACGCCACCGCAATCCATTTCAAGCCCTTTTCGCATGATGTTATTGACCGAGATTCAATCCCAGATCCAGCCCCAGGTCCATGCCGAGGTTCAGTTGTAATTCTGCCTCCGCCGCATCGTTGGCCTGCTTGAGGGCAATCTGGCGTTCCTGCTCATCGGGCGGAAGTGCGGCAAAGGCGGCGGTGTTCTCGTCCCACGCGCGCACACACTCCTTGTTCCAATTGCACTTCTCCACCTCTCCGTACACTGGATGGCTGAAGCGAGGGTGGTTCGAGGGCCAGTTGGAGGCATGATAATGATGTTTGACGAGGGCCGTTCGGGCGTTGTGGTTGCCCGAGTCGGAATGGCCCTGGCCGGCGGCGAAGGCCTCGACGGTCAGGACCAGGATCCCCCCCACGAGCTTGGATTCGGGGATATTGTGGAAAGTCTTCCAGCTCACTTCGTGGCCTAGTCGGATGCTCATCTCTGCCAGCACGGCCGAGGTGAATGCCGAGGGTCCCGTGCCGCTGATCACGTCGTCAAAGTCCAGCTCCAGCTCGCCGATGGGCTTGCCTTGCTGAACCGACAGCTCATGTAACCAAGCCAGAATGTTGTCCACCAGCCGCATCATCACCGGGTGGCGGGGCTTGCTCATGAAAGTCCATTGGCAGAAGGACTGCGATTTCTGGCCCAAGATTGCATGGTCGTTGAACTCGGGCTCGTCGATCTCCACCCCGATGACCAGATCCATCTCGTCCTCAGTAAATCGCTCGGGGATGAATCGGTCCACCGGGCGGAGGGCTTCCACGTCGATGTCCGCCCAGATTCCCCCATCAACATACATAATCAAGTACCGCAGAAGATCGGCCTTGATAATGCGCGCGTTCAGCGACCGGTAGACTTCAACAATGTCCGGTCGGTTCAACCCGTCCGGCCCATAATGGGTCTCGACATAGTAGAGGTCATTCTCATCGGTCAGCACCTCGTACCGATGGCGGGGATTCTTCTCCGGCCAGCTTCGAGCAACCAGGAGATCTCGCGGCTCGAAAGCCAGAGGGTTGACTTTCCACGATTGCCAGATCTTCCGGGGAAACTGCTTATAGCGCGCGGTGGGCCCGGAGAGGCTGCCATTGACCTCGCCAAAGGTCCCGGTGAGGGAGAGGTAGAAGACCAGCACGAAGGCAGAGAAGAATACAGGGGCTACTCGACGGAGGTGGCGTGGCAGGAAGACCCCAGACAGAGGGGTGTTTGCCTGCATTCTGTCGAGCGAGACGAGCAGAGACACAGGCAACGAAGAGAAGTGAGTGAGTGGAAAGTGGTGGTGCTCAGGGGGCAGAAAGGGCGAGGGCTGATGGTCTGGACGTTTATGAGGGGAAACCGCACGGTGACGAGAATGCTTCATATGCGTCAATTGCAGTCGCTAAGCTCTCTTAGCTGCGCTAGGGTCCTCAATGGGACCCAACTGAGCCGGCCATGGAGCTAATCGATTGGCGTAGCACTGATGGGCCCAGGATGATCGTATTCAAACCATTCGGAGGTTCCTGGGGGGAAAAGCCTCGGGTGGCGCACTGACGGCGGCCTGGAAGGGGAAATGGCTCCGAGACATGTGTTTTCCACACGATCAGGGCAGATTGTCAGCGAGGAGACTAATCTTGGAAGACCCTCAACTTGTCCAACCCCCCCCCCCCCCCCTCCCCCCCGGTCGATCGCTCCGCTTAGTCGGAGTTCGGTTGTTTTTGCGGCGGGGGCGACGGGAAGCCCTCATATATCGCTCCGCACCACCAGACCACTGCATCGCCGCCAGCTCGACAACCTCACAAGCTATTCTGGCCATCATGCCAGCTCTCTTACTTTCTCCAATGCACGAAAAGTCCTTGGAAGACGGCGAGTGGAAGTCTTCCCTGCTGGAACCGCCGCCCATCCCTAAGTCTCGCTGGATGGAGAGGCTGTGCCCAGAATTCCTATCCCGATCAGACCATGGCCCGGATCATGAGAAATTGCCGACCTCTGCTCCTCGAACTCGACGAACAGCCTATCTAGACGGTCTGCGCGGATTTGCCGCTTTGCTGGTGTACTGGGGCCATCATGAACTTTGGGCCCACGACGGGATTGGAGCGGAGCGCATCTTCGAGAACGCGTACGGATATGAGAACCAGCGCTACCTGGTCGCCTTCCCGGGGATTCGCAACTTTTTCTCGGGCGGACATTTCGCAGTCAGCGTCTTCTTCGTGCTCTCTGGATATGTTCTGTCGGCGAAACCGCTGGCGTTGATCAACGCAGGGGAGCGTGTGGCGCTGAGCGACAATCTCGCGTCAGCTTTGTTCCGTCGCTGGTTCCGCCTCTTCCTGCCCGTTATTGCCACGACCTTCATTTACATGACTTTCCTGCACGTCTTCCGCGTGAAGACGGTGCCCGAACTGCAAGGCAGCTATGGCGCTGAGCTCTGGAACTGGTACGCCGAGTTCAAGAACTTCAGCTTCATTTTCCGGGGCGGAGGTGAGCCGTGGTTCACCTACAATTTCCACTCGTGGTCCATCCCGGTGGAATTCCGCGGATCGATCATCGTCTACACGGCGCTGTTGGCCTTCTCCCGCTGTCGCCGATCCATGCGGTTAGCCTGCGAGGCCGGCCTGGTCTTCTATTTTCTTTACATTGCAGATGGCTGGTTCGGAGCATTGTTCATGTCGGGCATGCTCCTGTGCGATCTGGATCAGCTCGCGGCGCGGGACCAGCTGCCCGACTGCTTCGTCATGCTGGAGCCGTACCGCGAGGGGATCTTTCCTGTTCTGCTCGCGATCAGCATGTATCTTGGGGGAGTCCCTTCGCGGAGCTTCGAGGTGCAGATCCTCCGCGAGTCCCCCGGGTGGTACTACCTGTCTCTGTTGAAGCCTCAGGCGGTCTTCGACTACAAGTGGTTCTACCTCTTCTGGGCAGCGACCTTTCTGGTTGCCTCGCTGCCACGCATGCCGTGGTTGAAGCGATTCTTCGAGACCCCCTTCAATCAGTACCTCGGACGGGTCTCGTTTGCCTTCTATCTCGTCCATGGCCCCGTGCTGTGGGTGCTGGGCGATCGGCTGTACGCCGCGGTCGGATGGGCGCGCGATTCACATGCGTCGAACTGCCCTGGCTGGATTAACCGACTGCCGTTGCCGCGCGTCGGGCCCCTGGGGCTGGAGGTGAGCTTCCTTGCACCGCAGCTGATCCTGCTGCCGGTGACGCTGTGGTTGGCAGAGATAGTCACCCGCTGGATTGACGAGCCGAGCGTGCGAGTAGCGCAGTGGCTGTACCGACGAACACTGGGAAATGACGCTTAACTAGTCTTAGTCTAGAGTAGCAAGCAGCGATCGATAGCCAGACAGGAATGTAAGTGCGTGGTTTTGCTTCTTGGGTTGCGTGCTAGTTTGTAGGCTCATTTCCGGAATCGGAGACCAACCGCGGGCCAGGAATGGCGCTATCATCGATAGTCCAGCAAGCAACCGGAGAGGGGAAGAGAATGACAGGAGGAGAGAAGACTGATGCGTAGTGAAGAGGGGGGGGAATCCTCTCGGTCTTACTTCTTCTTTCCCCGGACCCTGGCAATCACCTACGGAGTAGGTAATTTCACATGCTCGACTATCGACGGCGTAGACGGCGTAGACGGCGTGCTGATCACTTCGCATGAAGCCCGAGTTGAAAAGCGGGGAAGAGCTCCGCCGTCAGATTAATTTATGCAATGATTTGATGAACTGAGTGAGTGATTGATTGAATCCCATTCAGGGCCGGGCCGCCCAAGCCTAAAGGGGGAAAAGTTGCAGCTCAGGCCTCCCACTACTTGTTGAATGCCCCTCTGCCTTCATTCCTTCTGGCTGCAACCCTAATTTATCTCACTCCCACACGAGCCAGACCACTCCCCCCCTCCCTCGCTCAGTCTGGGCTGTCCGGTTTTCCCTCCTATTCTTCCCATTTTTCCTTGCTCAGGTCGGACAAGTCCAGCCCAAGCTCAGCAAGCAATGTCTGCTGCCCGGCTAATGCGCCTGGTGCCCCTTGCCGGGCTCCTAATGGGACTGCTCCTCACCTTCTACTACCTGTACAGGGGGGTCGCAACCCCGTCAGCCACTGGCCTGGAGGAAACCACTCAGCACAATAATATCGACCTTTCGCATCTTTCAGACACCCATCACCAAGTCTTTTCCGCATCGACCCCCAACCAGAAATATTTCCACGTTGACTTTGGTGAACGAGATGGCTTCAACCCCAGCATCATCCCCCATCCCGTACTGCAAGACAAATGGATCATCACCGCGCAACTCGCGCGCAATCGCTCGCAGACCGAGCCCCTCTCCGTCTGGAGTGCCGAGCTGGTCTGTACCGCCGCCTTCCAGGACCAAGGTCGCACGCTACGCTGTGTTGACCAGCCTCTCATCCTCCCCATCGCTGCGACCGCCGCTGACGAGACGCGCTGCAATGGCGAGCTGGAATTTCTCTCGGTGAGCCTGGGACCGCACGATGCGCGGATCTTCTACGGGCCCGACCGACCGTATGCGGTGTATGGGTCGAACTCGCAGCATACGTGTTTTGGACAGTGGGCGTTGGACTTCCGCGTGCTGGTGGACTGGCCAGGCGAGGAGCTGATTCAGACCCCAACGTATCGACACCCGGTCGAGCTCCAGCGACCCCTACTGCCGGGGTACTCTGCGATCGAGAAGAATTGGTTCCTGTTCTGGGACATGCACGGGACGGCATACGTGCATTACGACGTGGCGCCCACGCGGGCCTTCTCGCAGCTACTCAGTATCGCCGATGGCTCCGTCGGACCCGATTTGGCGGCCAATGCCGCCCCCATCGATGAGCCCTGCCTGCAGAGGCACTTGCCCCTCCTCACAGACCCGGACCACGAGTCCATCCACCAGGCGACGAACTCCCTGGCGATCACGCTGTGCGAACGCGCAGATCCCAGCTGCCAGCCTAGCGAGGATAACACCTTTGTTTTCATGATCTTCCAGCACAAGGAGTACGTGGCCTTCCACAGTGTGTATGAGCCCTACGTCATGTTGTTCCGCCAGCGTGCGCCGTTCGAGATGTTTGGGGTTTCCACCAAGCCACTCTGGATCCACGGGAGGGGGTCCGCGAGTGTGGGGGTCGAGGAGGACCAACAGCAGTCGGAGATGTTGTATGTGACCTCCATCAGCTGGAAACAGGCGGGCCAGCGCTACCATGGATACATCGACGATGCGGTGTTCTTGGGTTTTGGGCGGGAGGATTCCCATTCGGGAGGCATAGATGTGGTTGCGAGGGATCTGCTCGATGGACTGGGGTATTGCTTCGGTTGAGGTGCTGTGCTGTGGTGTTCTGTTCTGTATGATATGAGACAACAATATGCTCTCCAGGGGCGAATAGATTAATTGCTGGACCACTGCATCAGTCCTGATTCATCCTTGCACCGCCAACCAAGCCTTTCCAAGCCTGCGAGTTGTGCCTGGCGTTCAGCCCTACGTCCTGGTTGATGGGGCTGTCGTATCCCTGAAACAAGCTTGGTGGTGACCCACTCGTTGCTGGGCGGTTAACGCCCAATGGAACGGAGGCATTTGCAGCCATTGCTGGAGATAGGGCGGTTTCCAAGAGATGACAGCTCCACTATGAACTCGAGAAGAGTGTGATGAACTTCCCAGTGGGCGCTTGCGACAGGCAGCATGATTCGGAGGGAATGTACAGTGAAAAGGCCGTATGTACATTAGCGAACCCGACCGCACCTTTATCTCTGCCCTGAGCTCCGATCTCCTATCTCTGCGGCAAGCATCTTTCGTTCTCATTCACTCCTTTGATCGTTTCTCCATCATTTCGGTTCTTTTCTTGAAGCCTTTCTTGCTTCTCAAGGGCTGTGGCTGGACCGCAACCCTGATCTCGTTCTTCTCCGCCAGCCCCAAGCAGGCTCTTGTCTTTCTTTTGTACGTTCGGCCATCATGGCGGACAGCATGTGGTATGCGTTCCTCAACGACGAGCTCTGCTACGTCTCCCTGTGGACATTTGCATCCTTGATTGCAATCATCTTCATCTGGCAGACCACGCAGCAGCTCGCTGCCCATCTCCGGCGACTGGCGACTTTCACCGACCCATCCCAGAAGTTCCATCGGGCCGCGGACCCGCGACTCTCATGGCTCAAGCGGCATGTCCTCTACGCCCCCCTCTGGCGCAATCGGCACAACCGAGAAATGCAGCTTTCTCGTGCCGTCAATATGGGCACACTACCCAGTCGGTTCCACGCCCTGCTGCTCACCTTCGTTGTCGCCCTGAACGTGATTCTTTGCACCATGACCATCCCCTTTGGCTTGAAGGAGTCTACCGTTGCAATGCAGATCCGCAATCGGACCGGATATATGGCGACGGCAAATTTGTTTCCGCTGTTTGTCATGGCAGGGCGCAACAACCCGCTGATCGCGCTGCTGCGGGTCTCGTTCGACACCTGGAACCTCCTGCATCGGTGGCTGGGGCGAATTGTCGTGCTGGAGGCGTTGGCGCATGTGGTGGCGTGGGAGGTGCCCAAGGTGCAGGATTGTATGGCCCCTTCTTCGGTGTGGTGGATTGATGTCTGATATACAGCAGATGGATGGAAGGGGATGCTCGCAACGCTTAGCAAGCCCTTCATGTTCAACGGGTTGATGGTGAGTGCAACGGATGCCAATCATCTCGCTTTAATACGATTGGGATTGACCTCCACCTCCAGTGCATGGTGGCCCTCCTCATCATCCTCGTCCAGTCGCCCTCGCCGATCCGGCACGCCTTCTACGAGACCTTCCTGCACCTCCACATTGCACTGGCCTGCATCGCGCTGGGATTTGTGTGGCATCACGTCTACCGCTACTCGTGCAAGTTCTACCTCTACGCAGCGGTCGCCTTCTGGGCATGCGAGGTCGGGATCCCACAGCCAGATCGATGTCCCCAGGCTAACCCTGTGACCCTGTAATGCAGCGTCTAGCCCGCTTCCTGATCCTTTTGCACCGGAACTTCCGCAGTGGGACTCGCACCACAGCCTACGTCGAGGTTCTCCCCGGCGACACAATGCGGATCACCTTGCACGTGGCGCGACCGTGGCGTTTCTCGCCAGGCCAGTATCTCTTCCTTTGTGTCCCTTCTGTCGGAGGCTGGACCTCGCACCCTTTCTCCATAGCCTGGGCAGGAGACCCAAGCGCAGCAGCAAGATCACTCACCGAGAAGTCCTCGAGCGATCACCTCTCCCAAGATACAACATCGCAAAGCATCTCCCTGCTGATCCGACGCCGCACGGGCTTCACCGACAAATTATTCAAGACAGCCCTCACCCACCAACACTCCCACCGCAGCACCTTGTCCTACAGCGACGACCCCATGGCAACAAGCTCCTCCTTCCTCGAGCCGCAGACCACCCCTCCCCTCCGAGTATCCGCCCTGGCAGAAGGTCCATACGGCAACCTGCACACGCTCGACTCCTACGGCACCGTCCTGTTGATCGCCGGCGGAGTAGGCATCACCCACTGTCTCCCCTTCATCCCCCACCTTCTGAAAGGCTACACATCCGGCACTGTCTCCGCCCGACGGATCACGCTTGTGTGGGTGGTGCAGTCCCCCGAGCACCTGGAGTGGATCCGACCGTGGATGACGGAGGTGCTGGCGATGGAGGACCGGAGGGCGGTGCTGCGGGTGAAGGTGTTCGTGACGCGGCCGCGGAGCCCCAGGGAGATCAAGAGCCCCAGCGCGACGGTGGAGATGTTCGCTGGGCGGCCGGACGTGCAGACGGTGGTGGGGATGGAGGCGGCGGGCCAGGTCGGGGCGATGGGGGTGATGTGTTGTGGGAATGGGGGGTTGAGCGATGAGGTGCGGAGGGCGTGTCGGGCGGTGCTGGAGAGAGGGACGGTGGTGGAATATATCGAGGAGAGCTTTACTTGGTAGGTGGTGGTGGTGGTGGTGGTTGAGTTGATGAGGTTGTTGTTGTTGTTGTTGTTGTTGTGGTGTTGGTTGGTTGATGATGGCTGTGTTGTGTTGTGTGTCGGAGTCGGCGGTTGTTCCCGACTGGGGTGGCTATTGTGGCCTTAACAAAGTGGTGTCAGTCAGGCAGCGAGACTAGTCCGCATTCGCTAGCATAAACAATTGCCTCATGTTGGCCATCATTCTCGTGCATATCTACATCTACAGTAGCATAGCGAGAGCAACTATTTATCCCCTGTACAACGTGCACACACACGACCATGATTATATTCCGCTATCTCTCGTGGTCGTCAACGGAATCTCATCCGCAACCACCATCACCTCAACCTTCCTCACAATCCCCCCAACATGCCGATCCAGAAACTCGCGATCCCCCGCGAAGATCTGCGTCGTGATGTTCGCCAGAATCTGCCGCTCGTGCTCCTCCGACGAGCACGACGCCTGCCCCTGCCCCTGCTGCCGCATGTACGGCATGATCCACCGGGCCTTCCAGTCCGCCGCAAAGTTCTCAGTGGATTGATTAGGAGCGGGTCCCCCATCCATCTGGTGATGTTGCGTCCGTTTCTTCCGGATGTACTTCCGTATCCAGTGGAGGACGAGGGGCCGGATACACGGAACGGAGGCGGTGATGAGGACGATGCCGGCCTCGATGAACATCCAGCGGAGGAGGGGGACGCGGTTGATGCGCGGGTTGGTCGATTTGAGAATCGTGGGGTATTCCAGGGTCTTGATGAGGGAGGCGGCCATTGCTCTTGAGACTTGGGTTAGTCTCCGAGGATAAGGGCTTGGGGGCAGAGGTAGGAGGTGAGGTAGGGCTTACACGACCCCCAGGCTAAGCAGGGAGATGAGCACCAGTTTGACTCGCAGCGTCCAGTTGAACCGCCAGAAAATGTAGATCGGGAAGAGGGCAAGAAAGAGGTCGCTAGCGGAGTTGAATGCTACCCTCCCATGAAGTTAGTCGCGGGTTCTTTGTTGGTGAAGTGCTTGGTGGAAGGGGACGAACTCACCACCCTGAAAATATCCATAATCGATCTGAACATCCAGCGACATGCAATGCTTCTGAGCGCCAGGCTGAAACACCTCCACGACACGCGAGCATTGGGCGAACAGCAAAACCACACTGACCACATTGACAACCACCTGCAGGGGCACGAGAGCCCACAGGACCATGCGGTCCCACGTCCGTGCCGCCAGCAACGCCATCATGTACATGATCATGGCGAGACGACCGGCGGTCGCGGCGAGGATGACAATCGCGTAGCCGATGGTCGAGTACCGGAAGCCTGCGACCACACTGTGGCGACCGGGGGAGCTGGTGGTGTTGCCGTACCCGTGGTTGACCGCGAGGTTGAACAGCACTGCTGCAACCAAGAGTAAAGTCTGGCTTCATTAGTGACACACTGAGAAGATGGCGGACAATAGCGTACCAGAGCCAGCAATATAATCGCATCACTGAGCTGCAGGTTCCCAAACTTGTAGTTGCTTGCCGTACGGGAGGCAACAACGAGGATTGAAAAGGCCATCATCGTCCACACACTGATCAGCAGCTCCGGCCCGTAATCCGTCCCGGAGGGCATCTTCTTTGCCCCAGCACCGAGGGTATGGTTGTGGCCCGCATGGCTATCCTGGTCGTGGTCGTACAGCATAATCACAAACTGTGTCGGTGCTCATCTTATCTCTCCGCACGATCAGCTCGCGAGAGAATAGACCCAGTAGGAGGGCCAGCAATCTGGCCATGGCTTGAGTTAAATCAACTGACCATGGGGTCCGACTCCCTTCACGGGTCGGACATTAGACTTAATTTAGGGCAGGGCGGGACAAACTCCAGATATGGGGACAGATAGTCAATGTTGACAGCCCCCCTGGAGCCAGACATAGTTAGACAACGAAAGTCATTCAACCTACCTGCTCGCTCCTAAGCCGCAGATCCTTGACCGCAAGAAGACTAAGGACCACCTGCCAAGCCTGATGAGTGAGTGAAGTTCGGGCATCGGCCGAGACAATCCTTATCTGAAACACCGCCGTTGTTCGAACCCACCCGCTGGTCCAATCACTCGATTGAAGTGTGCTAAGCATTCTGGTTGACTCCAGTGTCAGGCTGACGAATGTGTCTCAGAGTTGACGACGGGCCGATGAGCTTGAGAGTCCGTCAACCAAGCTCTGGGATGCGCCTCTGCGCCCCTATTTTTATTTCCATCGCGGGACAGCGCCAAGACCGGTGAAGACAACCGCAAAAGCAACTCTGGTCCGTGCCAGCCTTGTCCCGTGGCTTTAGGGGCTTGATGGTGGTGCTTGAGAACTGTTTCATAGCTAACCTGGAATGCCGGCTGACTATTACTTCCGCGTGGTTACTCATGGATCTAAGGGACGGGTCGCTAGAATAAGCTACGGGATATGGTCCGTCAAACCCATGTTTGGGGCAAAAGAATATTGACTATATTTGAGGTACATATACATAGCTGCTTCACTACGCTGGATCACCACTCTGAATGTCGGTCAATCCTGCGCTTAGAAGTTTCCCTGCTTGCCGGAGTCAGCCTTGGGGCTCTTTCCGCCCTGGCTGGAGACAAAGCCCGAGGGAGCAGCGCCAGCAGACGTGGCAGCAGGCGCGGCAGCCGGCTGAGAAGCGGTCTTCGAGTGTCCGCCGCGGCCATGGCCGGAGCCCTGGTGACCATGGTGCTTGGTGTGGTGGCCCTCGTGGCCGTGGTGCTTGGTGTGCTGTCCGGAAGGCGCAGCACCGGAAGGAGCAGCCCCTACACTCTCACTGGGCTTGGGGACACCACCAAACCCATGGCCGGAGCGCTGTCCAGAGGGCGAGGCGGAGGGAGCCGCATTCGCGTCATCGCCGAAAGCGGCAGAGGCAGAGGCATCAGAAGTCGCGACAGACGTGGCAACAGTGCTGGACTCGTCCACGACGGCGACAGCAGTCTCGACGGGGGTCGAGTGGGCCGTGGCGGCAGAGGTGGATGAGGCGACGGCCGTCTCCGATCCCATGGCGGGGATGTTGATGGTCGCAATGGTCCAGACCTTACCACCCTCGCTCGAGCTCAGGCCGGTGTAGGTGGCGCCGGCGCCAGTCGCGATAGTGTCACCAAAGGTGGTGTCGGCCTCACGGAGGGTGATGGTGGTGTTGAGGTACACCTGAGCAGCCACCGTGCCCGTGCAGTCGGAGTCGCACTCGGTGCCTGTTCCATAACTGTGCAGCAAAATCAGCATCCGGGCGCACTGGCTCTAGAAAGATTGAAGGAGGCAACTCACCCAGTCATGTAAGGACCCGACGCGTAGGAGTAGTTGGACAGCGCGGCACCAGTCAAGGCATTGGTGACCGTCTGCACCCAGGTGTTATCGTCGGAAAGCAGGTTGTACTCGATGCGAACGTGGTCGTCACCGCTGACAGCGGAGCCAGTGCCATCGAGCTGGCCGAAGGAACCGAAGATACTGGCGCGCACACACCATTGGCCCGTAGTGGCACCGCACCAGGCGTTGCTGGGCCAGCTCTCCATGGTGGTCTGGATGAGGTCTCCAGTGCCGTTGCTCATACCAGGCCAGAGGAAGAGCTCGCCGTTCTGGGTGGCAGGGGCCGTGCCGGGGATGAGGGTGGTCACCGCATTGATGATGTCGGACTTGGTGGGACCCAGCGACACACTGCCTCCCCACGAGTCGCGCTTGGCCACCTTGGTGCCGCTCTGAAGAGCAGCAGGCAGGACGGCGCCCAGTGCCACGGCGGGCAGGAGTGCGAGAGTGCTAAGGACTTGCATTTTGAAGTTGAAGCAGATGTGATAAAGAATGTACTGGAGTATTGATAGGATGAATAGGAAAGTATGTAAAGAACGGTCAAGGCCACCAGTGCCTTCAATGAAAGGAATGAGATTGCCAAATGGATGAGAAGAGAAAGTAGAATCGCATCAACTTGAGGAGACACGGAGCTGGATGGCTTTATAGAGGGTGGCTTTATAGAGGAAGCGGACACGAGGGCTTTTTTGAAGGGGCAGCACCTTAATTTGCTCGGGTTTCAGATTAAGCATTGGCCCACACTCTGAAACAAGCCTCCCATCCACGTTTTTGGCAGCATCCCATGCTGAAAACAGGAGATTGTCTCAGATATACTTTTGCTGGTCCTTTTCTTGCCTTGTGCCCGGGGTCTAGATCTTCCGTTCATACGACGGTTTCGGTACGGTGCGGGATAGTGGGTGACCCTTGAATTGAGAGATGCACCTTCAAGACCACTCGAGGTTCTGAGAGACTACGTACCGGTCAACTTTTCCAATATAAATACTGAGGGTAAGCGAGGGCAAGTCCTCACGACAAGTAAGAGTTAACTGGGGGAAGATGTCTCGGGTAGATTCTCTGGGCAGATTCTCTTGGCACACCGACAAGAATTCGCCAAGCTTTCGGAATGATGGAGCAGACAAGACATGCTAAAGATCATCTGCTGCGAATGCTGTGGACGACGAACAAGCCAGCATAACTGGGTGATGCTCGTTGTAAATACCCGTGGGAGTGGCAAGTGGCAAGAATATATATATCCAGGTATACCACAGCACCTTATGACTAAGACTTTGCATTTGGCTGACACCCTGGTGTTGAGGCATGAAAATGTGAATCACGACAAACCTGGATTTTTCCTTCCTACTCCTTAACACTACACAGATGCATCTAGCGTTGACCAGGCAAGATCCCAGTCACCTAAGCTAAGATTCAGAGTCGCACCTGACATGACCGGACAGCCTTATGCAAGTATGCAAGTATGCAAGTGGGGGTGGGGTAGGTCAGATGACTGTTCTTTGTCTACCACAGGTCGAACAACTCGACGCCATCTCACATGCAATATGCATCCATCCACATTCCACATCAAACAGACACCATGGCAGACATTGTCGGCGAGTCCGAGCTCCCCAAGAATTCCATGGGCTCCTATGCCAGCATCCCCGCTCCTACCACAGACAATGAATCTGCCAAGTTAGCCGGCGACGAGCCCCCCTCCGCGGAGATCCAAGCCGAAGTCGCCAGTTACACCGTCCTCGATCGTGAAGGACAGCCACACCAATACTCATCCCTCTACAGCGGTGCAGAAGCTGCCCCCCGCACTCTTGTTGTCTTCATCCGCCATTTCTTCTGTGGAGTGTGTCTTGCTTTCCCCCAGCTTCTAACGCAGCGGATGCTAACCCAACCCGCAGAGCTGCAAGGAATACATCGAGGTCCTCTCCAAGACCATCACCCCAGAGCTCCTAGCCCAAATAAGCACTTCTGCCTCTGTGGTAGTGGTGGGGTGCGGGGACCCGGGTCTGATCGACATTTACGCCAAGGAGACAGGCTGTCAGTTTCCCATCTACGCGGACCCCTCCCGCAAGCTCTACAAACAAATGGGGCTGGTCTCTTCGCTAGCTCTCGGCGAGAAGCCCGGGTATATCCAGAAGAGCATGAAGCAGATTGTGGCCGAGTCGTTCTGGAAGACGCTGAAGCAGCTTCCCAGTGGGTTGGCGCTGAAGGGAGGCGATTCGCGCCAGAATGGCGGCGAGTTCCTGTACGAGGCGGGTCCCGAGAGAGGCGAAGAAAGACGCGTGGTATGGTGTCATCGCATGCAGAATACTCGGGACCACACTGAGGTGGCAGCCCTAGCCAAGATCTTGGAGCGGAAGGGGTGAGTTGGTTGTGGTGGTGAGGGTGTTGGGCTTGGGGCTTGCTGCGAGATGGACGCAATGTGTATCTCCGTTTGCCACCTGATGGCATCACGCTTCCTACTCATTTCACCTACTCGGAACTGAAGGTCTACGTCACTGTCGTGCAGGTAAAACCTAGGTGATTTTCACAATAAGTTGCATTCCATGAAACACATTTTGGCGTCAATTGTACGTGACCAGTTATCAATATGTGAACAAATACCAAAACACTTTTCTCACCCCCAAAGCACTCTCAAACAGCAATAGCAAGCCGCTCATGGCTCCCCACCACTTGATTAATTCCCGTCGCGATCAAGTCATCGCTCGCCTCAGCGCGACCCGAGCCAAACCGCTTCAAATTCCACTTCTCGACGCCCTCCACATCCTTCAGATCCTTGGCGAAGGTCCGGAACAAGTCCGCATTCAGACGCTCATACTCCGCGTACTCCTTGGGCCAGTCGCCCAGTCGCTCCACCGCCAGCTTCAGCAGATGCAGATGCTGTCGGACATGCTTGCCCTCATCCTCCACAATGCCGCCAGGGCTGGTAGCGCCGGACCCCGACTCGCTGCTGCTCATGCTGTCTTCCATCTCGGTCGCGGAGACAGAACTCGGATCAATAAACACCCGCAGCGCATTCTCATGCAACGAGGCCGCCTTCTTGTAGTACCGGTAGGCCAGCTCGCGCCGGTCCTTCTGGGACTGGTACCCCTGCGCGACGCTGGTGTACATCTGCGAGAGGAGGACGGTCATCTCGACGGTGCTGGGGTGGCGCGGACCATGGACGCGGGCGCAGTTGTACACGATGTCCTCGCCGAGGCGCATGGCAGCGGAATAATCCCCGATCAGATAGCGGGTGATGACGAGCATGCGGCCCAGGGCGAGGGTGTAGGCGGACTGGGGCTGCGAGCTGGCGATGTGGTTGGTGTCGCGGTTGTTCCAGAGCGAGGTCAGGATCCAGGCCAGGGTGTGGTAGTCGTGCTGCTCGTCCAGCACGCAGATCAGGTTGTTGAGGTGCACCAGGTCCAGCTGCGTCAGGTCGACCTTCTGCTGCTTGAGGTAGCCCAGCGTCTCCTGCAGGATGGTCGCGGACACGCCTAGCATCTCCTTGCGGGACGAGGCGGCGGGCCGCGTCTCGACGTCTCGACCGGCGATCACCAGTCCGAGCTTGAAGACGATCTTGAGCACCGAGGGGGAGGTGTAGCCCTGATGCGCCCGGATGTACTTGAAGGCTGTGAGAGCCAGGCCGCACGCTGCGCTGTAGTCCGCTGTGGCCAGCAGCTGGGTCACCCGGTCGTGGCTGGCGATCGCCACGGAGCGGATGAAGTGCTGCGAGGTGTGCGAGTGGAAGTACTCGAGGAGGGTGGCGATGAAGACCCTGGCTTGACTGGGGTTCGCCTGGACGGTCGGACCCTCCGTGGCAAGGAAGTAGTTGGTGAACTGCTCGACGAGTCGCGCAGCGTCAGCTTGACGGCCCTTGGCGGACAGGAAGCCATACAGGCGCGAGGCAGACGAGGTGACGGTCATGACACTGCTGTTCTTCGAGCCGATCTCAGTGCGGAACTGCTCGAAGTACATGTACTCGGTGGTCAGCGCCGAGTAGATCTCGTTAAGGGTGAGCGAGGAGTCCTCGCGCTGGCGTAGGCTGTACTCCAGCTCGGCCAAGAAGGACAGGCTCTGCCGCTGGCTGGAGGTCAGGTCGAATCCCACAGCCCCGACGTTGGTGGTGTCCTTGGCCACAATCTGCCGGTATAGTTCTTGGGATATGTCTCTCGCTCGGTCTACCTGACCGGCTGTGATGTAGCCGGTAGCAATGGTCTTGGCAGCAGCGCTCAGCTGGATGGATGACGACTCGGTGGCGAGGACCTGGGCTGTGGCGTTGCGCAGCAGGGTCACGGCAGCCTGCGTATTACTCTGTTTCGAGTACAGAGCCACGATCTCGCTGAGGTGCGACAAAGCCTCTTCATGGGCCCAGCCGTGGGTGGAGCGAAGAGAAGCCAGACGCTGTGTGCGAATAGAGATCACCCTCTTCACTTGCTCGGCGCTCATGGACTCCGTCTTCGACACGTTGACGAGGATGTTCTGTTCTTCGTAAATCGAATCCAGTGTCGCACGGATATCGTCACGGTCGATGTCGACTTCGTTGGACTTGCTGTGCAGCAACTCTTCAAACAGCTCGATTGCTTCTGCCTCGTACCGCTTGCACTCCAGGCAGATATTAGCCAGAGTCTTGGTGGCCTGGATGGTGATCGAGGCCGCGGTGCCAAATAGGCTGATGCAGGCTTTGCGGTACTGCACTGTCACGTCGTGAATGACTGTAGTGTCGCTGTGGACCATGCGCAAACAGTGAATGTATCGCTCATAAAGCGTCTGGACGAAACTCGGTTCCTGCAGCTTGGGGCTGGTCTTAGGTTTCTGCGCCGTATTGAACAGTACGCGGCAGGGCTTCAAGGCGTCCGCGTAGCGTGCCTGGTTCAGGAGCTCGGTCACAACGATCAGCAGAGGCTCAAAGGCATCAGGATAGCAGGTTTCCGAGTCCTTGTTGAGAACATGCACGATCTGACGATAGTAGTCCACCGCGATAGGACGAGGACGAGTCAGCTCTGCCAGCTTCCATAGCTGCTTGATGACGGTCGGGTGCTCCGCTCCGTATCGCTTGATGGAGTCGCTCAGGATATCCTGGTGGATGGTGATCAGCTTATCACTTTGCGACATGCGCTCGTATAGACGGAGAATGGCCGTTGTGACACGGCCCCGCAGCTTGTCGCCCGCCGGTCGATCGCGGCGGACGGCCTGATACAGACGCAGTCGGACGTCCTCCTCCTTTCCTGCTCGGCGTCGGGAGCGATAGCAATTTGCCAGCCGTTCTGCAAGCTCGATGCAGTACTCCAGGTTGCTCGAGGGAAGAAACACTTCATCCACCGAAGGTGCAAAGAAGGCAGGCCACATGGTCCGGAGGACCTGCTTGATGGCCTTGGTGGCATCCTGCCATCGATGTTGCGACAGATACAGCTCCAACAGAGTGTTTGTGGCAGTGACGGAGACCTGATCAGTGCTCGACGTGTTGAAGACCATCTCCTTGAGACTCGATTCGGTGATGGTCGAGCTGGTCGAGGTTGCCATCTTCATCACCTCCCGTGAAGTGGTATTGATATGCTGCTGCACCTCCTGGTGGACACCGCTCTGACTGTTGGTACTCTGAGCGCAGTGCTTGAAAACGCTGAGCGCCAGCACGGAGAGTCCCACAGACTTCATCACCTTAGCCACCTCGAGGAACTTAGAGGCCACTGCCTCAGAGCTCGACGTGCTTTGGCTATATCCCTCCCAGAAGCCGGACAGAATAGAAGCGGCCTCGTTCTCCCGGTGTTGGGACTTGAGAAACTTGGCATAGCCCAGCACGGCGTCCATGTTCTTGAGCTCCCAGTCAGACGAGTGGCTGAGACGATATTCCTTGCTGGTTTGCTGCCAGAGCTCAATATACGTCCGCTCGGCAGCCTTCAGGTCTTTCTCGGCCACGAACCGCTCGGCCTTGGCCTGCAGAGAGTTGAAGTCGAAGGCGCGGGTGATCACATCGTCCAGCTCCAGTTCGTCCAGAGAGAAAGTCGTCCGCGTCTCCATTGCATCTTTGCGACCGTGGAGGTGGAGCAAGAGCGAGTCGTCCGTCGGTCGCGAGCCCGTGGGTTGCGACGCGCCGTCCGTGGTCGGCCCCTGCAGCGAGGTTGTGATCTCCTTAGCTTGAACCTCGTCTCCCATCGAGATGAAATGTTCCGACAGCTGGGTCAGAGTGGAAGTCACCATGCTGCTTGACCCTCCGTAATGGATCTTGTAGCATTCAACCAGAAGCTGCAGCATCTCGGTGCGTTTCACCATGATCTCGGTCTTGGAATCGGCAATCTCGTCGGCAGTCACTTCCAGGTAGAACTTGGTCATCTGCATGGTGATCAGGTGTCGGGGCGAGAGCACGGTTTGGCTCATCTTCGCAGCATCATAGAAGATCTTGCTAATATGGGCTGGAAGGGTGTTGTGGATACGTCGGTAGAAGAGAGCCTGACAGAGGATAGTCTGCAGGGTGGTGGGGTGAGTAGGGCTCAATGCCTGCCGATACAGTCGGGTTTGAATGCCGTGCAACAGCCGCAATGACGGGGTGGATTTATTGTCCCAAACGGTCATCTCAAGCAATGGCACTGTGGGCGAAGTCGGAAGCGCACTGCGCAGCTCTTTGGCTGCAGTGGTGATCTCCTGGTCGGTGGTGCAGCCAAACGCGATTTTGACATGCGTCAACCAGTAGCGCAGGGCGAAGTCGAGTAGAGGATATTTGGCCAGCAGATTCTGGGTGGTATTCTCGTCCAGTGGATCTAGCGAGGGCTCGTGCTCGCTGGTGACGGCCTCCTTGGTATATGATAGCAGTCTCTGTGCAAGATCGCTGTTCCTGTTTTTAACCGACGGCAATAGTTTATCTTTTGCCAGCACGTCCAGGATCGCGGTGCGAATCTGTCCATGGCGCAGGTAGACCAGATGGCTCTGGATGAAGACAAGCGATGCGACCGGCTTCAGGAGCTGCTGGATGTCAAGGTACTTGTCGGTGACGGTGGAATTTTCGACGTGGACGGAGCCCAGCGCCGACAGCTCCTTCTGCGTCATGGGACGAGCCGCAGTGGAGAGCCAAGCCAACACCTTCAATGCATCTTCGCTCAGCTTCGCATGTAGGTTATGCGAGACCAGGTCGGTGAGTGTCTTGCCGGTGTTGGCCACACTTTCAATGGCTCTGGTCAGAGCTTGCGCGTTGGACGAGCCCTCCTCGCGGATGCGTTTGGCGGCCAGTTTGGCCCAGAGGAATGAACCACTGGACGCTTCAGCAATCCGCGTGACGTTGATCTCTTGCTCTTCCTCAGGCAAGGATGTGAAAGCACGAGTATGCTGCAGGATCTTCCGTACGACAGCGGTGATGTCGTCGAAGACAAGCTCCGGCGAGACATGCACAGTGCTCTGCGAAGACGTGGAGAGCGGCTGCTGGGCGCCCAAAACAACCAACTTGACTCTATCCGCGGGGGCCGCAGCCTCAGTCAGTCGCTTGTGCATCAGGGTCTCTCCGCAGCTGGCCTCATCCATTCCGTCCACCACCAGGACGAGTTCCTTGGCACCCTGGAGACTGCTCTTCAGTGCGTTCCCCACCGCAGCCCACAGTAGATCGTCGTACGCGTCCTCTTCCAGTGTCGACTGGCTGCGTGTGTACGCATCCGACAGAGTCTGGTAGAGTCGCACATTGCCAATGCGCTTGTCGAAGAGCTGTGACAGGATCATCTTGGCGACTGCACGAGGGGTGGTGTTGGCTGGGATACGACTGCCTATAATGCCTGTGAGTAAGGCTCTCTGGTGCTGGGAAGTGTGACTTACTGATCGGGACAAAGATCGACTTGTAATGGGTACCTCCGACAGGGTGTTGGAGATGGTCGTTGATCACGGTCGCCAGAATGGTTTTGCCTGAACCCGGTTTACCATGCACCGTCAGGGTTTTGCGGCTGCTTTTGAGGAATCGTGTCAAGTACGGAGTCATCCACAGGCAGGTGGACTCCTCACGCTCCTGGGCAAAGTGTGCGGTTGTCTCCGCCACGTTGACTAGCACGGGGTCCTCAGGCTGCAGCCAATCTTTGAGGGCTCGGATCTCGGTGACTGTTGCACAAGAGCATTAGCCACTGTTCCGGATAGGAGGATTTTGAAAGCAATCGCGCTCACCTTTGTCCCCGTTCAAACCCTCTCGGATCAGCTGGTGGCGCCACATTGACTCGGAGACATGTTCGCAGCGAGCCTTGAAGCTGTCAATCGGACCCGGAAAGGTGCTGTAAATGTCAATCGAGACTGATTCAGAAGAGTTCAAAGACCGGTGGAAGTGTCTGGCCACGCCAACAACAAGGGTGACGAGGTCGGCCAGGGCCAGAATGAGTTGGTCTTTGATCTCCTGGGATACGGAGAAGAGTTCTGTGCGATCCAGCAAGTTGCCCAGGCCCATGGAGGAGCGGTAGAAGAATCCGAACAGATCCATCAACGCAGGGGCATTGTTCTCCGCCAACTTACACCAGACAACTTAGCTTTCGGCATGGCTATGTGGCTGGGTTAGGCATGCATACCTCGAGTAAACTCGCACAGTGTACATAGGCAAGCTGGGCGGCCATGTGACTATCCCCGGCAAATTGCTCCAGAGCCGTGTCAAATGAATGCAGTCTTTCTACAAACAAAGCCGCCCAGACAAGCGCTTTGTCATAGCTGCTCCCCTCGGCAGGGAGCTTGCGCATTCGCTCCGCTCGAATCCATTCGAGGAGTGTCGCGTAATCCGCATCTGTGATGCTCGACGAGATCATAGCGTCGCTGCCGCGACGAGTCAGTGAGCTGACAACATCCGCCAGCGTGGAGCTTCCCCCACCACTCAAGGCTCGCGACCCCCGCCTTGAGGTGGAAGTTTGGTATGTGGTTGTGTATCCCTCTTGCTCCAGGATATCCGACGCTCGTCGAGTCCCGAAGAGCGCAGTGGTGGACAGAGGGGAGCCGAAGGTGTAATGGACATTAGGTTGGAACGAGGTAGCCATGGTCGGTTCTACACGTGGTTGCTCGCCGGCAGGACTGTTTATGCAGGGTATTGATTCTCATCGGAAGAATGGAGTTTCAGGTGATGGAGTAAACTTTAAACCAATTTGCATAAATGTTGAGCGAAGCAGGGACAAGTGACAAAAAAACATGGAATCAGGTGTTGATTTCAAGATGCTTCGAAGATATACTTCTCGATGAGCAGAGTGCTGCACCTTTGCGCTGTATTTCAAGTTTCGACCTGCTTGCTGGATTCCTCGTTGGACGCTTGTAAGACGTCAGAATGAGATGCACGACATTAGGCTGAGTTCTCCGGTCAATGCTGGAAGACCCAAAACTTCCAGAATATTGACAAATCGCAACATTCATGAATTGATCCACTTTGTCCATAAGCCCCGAGCATAGCGAGTGGTTGGTAGATAGCTCTGGAATCTACTCTAAGTCAGTCTTGACATCACTTTTGAGGAACCACGTTGGGTGTTTCTGGTGAAACTTCCACTCAAGAAGATACTCTGGGGTGTGGAGCGCCGGCAGCTTGTTGAGTTTGCGTTGGGCTCACCCAAAACATGGTTGAGCAGTATCTTACTGTCAGGGATTGAATTGACTTTGCACGGTGCTGTGGAAAACATTATCGTCGAGTATTTCTTCCACAGGATGACCTCTTCCAATGCCCGCTGCCGACAGCGCACATCCTTCGCGTCTGCTTGGGGCTTCTTCCGTTTCTGAGAAGGGGATTCCAGTCTTTCAACGGCATTAACCCCAGTATCACTTTCATGACAGTCATAATGTTGTGTTGTCAGAGCAAAAGTTAAATCCTCACGTCATAACAATGGAGCATCAGGTAGTCGAATCGGTGGGCGGCGGAAGGCGATTGAGTTAGGGTTGTGGGGACATCCGCATGCGGCAAACCCTCCTCCATGCCATGGCAGCCCACGACAAGATTTCCCCAGATCACCGTTAATGTATGAGCATGGTATGTTCCAGTGCAGGTCCTTGACAAGTATTTCATGAGCTGTCTACGCAGGGAGAGGGTGGTTGCCGCATGGAAAACCTCGCAAGATATATCACCTCTGGCATGTGGGTGTCTGGCTCAGTTATGCACTGCTCCGCCACAAGTACTTCAAGCAAGTCAGGACTGTCAGGATTGAATGACACAGCCGCTGATGTAGAATTTCTTTCGACTAACGTGGTCAGCATTTGGGTAAATGACCAACACTCTCCCAGTAACAAAGCATACGCGGTACCCACTTCTTTCTCCCCGATCGGCGTCCCAGACAAACAAAAATAGACATGTCGAATGCGGATATGGGGGCTCGTGGGGACCCGCGAGGACCATTCTTGATCACTCAGTGGATACGGATTCGATCATCGATGCAGAAACAGAAGTGAAAAAAAGATCACAAGAACTCCGTGGAGTCCACTCACAGCTTGTTGATGGCAGCAGGTCATGGCCCAATCTGCGTCGAGCTTGTCGACCGGGCCCGTTCAGTCGAGGCACGTGACTCTCGGTCCGCCACCTTCACCCAGTGACCAGCACAGAGAAAGGCATGGGAGGTCCAAGTCATTTAGATGGTGAGATCGGGGAATTGCTCCTCTGAATATGTTTGGATTGATGTGGTCTTGCAGAATGGATGCTATTTTAGAGTATGTGCATTCACGTTGATCTACTCATCCTCGTTATATATATCATTGACCCCCCGAAGTACGTAGTGATCATCATCTGCATACTCCTGCAAAAGGAAGCTGTGGGTCTATGGTGTCTAATCGCGTGGTTTCGGCGGCTTAGGCAAGAGGAGCCAGCTAATCGCCGTAGCACAGAGTAGGGCCACAAGCATAGGCTGCAGGACTTTAACTCCTGTGCGGGCTGAAAGGATCCCGGTCAAGACGGGGAACAAAGAGCCTCCGATCTGTCCAAACACAAATACAAATGCTGGCAGGAAGTTAGTCAATAGCTTTGTAGTTGAGGCGAAGCCAAGCAACGAAAGGAGAACAGTCTGCGGGAAATGTACACACCAATTGCTGAACTCCGAACATCTGGCGGAAATATCTTCGAGGCGACCGATATACCCTGCTCAATATGTCAGCATCGGCGAACTGTCCCTCAAAGAAACATATTGGCAGCGCGGTACTTACAGCGGCAAAGAATGGTCCAGAAAAGAACCCTAGAACGCAGATTGCGACCGCCTCGACGATGATATTCGGCACCCTGCACGTGATGCATTAGCAGTAGATCTTGTATCCAGGAGAATCGAAGGAACACCCACAGCCAGAAGACTAGCTGCAGTCCCACACATATTACGGCATAGAGAAAGATCATCCGCCGTTCTCCGAGTCGGAAGGTGGGCTCAGCCAAAAGCAACCTGCCCAGGAAAGCGCCTCCATAGAACCCAGTGGGGACATATCCCATCGCATCCAGATTGCCGTGCCGCACTTTGACGAGATATTCAACCATCCAGCCTGATTCGCATTAGTCCCTGACTCACTAGAAAACAGGCCCGGTGCGGAGATGACAAACCTCCAGCGGTAATGGCCGCTCCAAGAAAAAAGAAGAAGTACAGACTGGCAAGCCAGACCGTGGGCACGCGCAGAGTATTCTTGATCTCGACTAGCGCACGGTGACTCTTGGAGTGGGGGTGGGAATGAGGATCATCTCGCAGTCCCTGTGGTGAAGGGTCGGAAGTAGCAGACTTGATTGCGAGCTGGTTGTGGAACGCCGTCAGCACAAATGCTAAATTAAGAACCCCCAGGCCCAGAGGCGCCAGATAGAACAGATTCCACTGCGAAGTTGTTCCCGCCGATGCCACAGCCGTGGCCACCAATGGACCGACCAAGCACCCTGCCATGTACATGGCATGGATAAACCCCAACCAACGATGGGCGGCATTGACGGACGCAACATAGGTATTGGCGTGAGTGTCATTGTACGCTTGACCTAGACTGGCGAGAAAGAAGGTGACGACATAAAGCGAAAACGGGGGCAGCCAGGCTCGAAGGGCGTGGGAGAGCACTTGAAGGGCTGCGCCCAGGGCCAGGATAGCTCCGAGGCCGAGATACTGACAGAGGGCGCTGTTGGTCACGGCGGCCAACAGCCATCCTGCGAAGGTTGATACGTAGACCACGACGACAAGGTTGGTGCTCACATGGTAGGAGCGGATCACATAGGGGACCAATGAGCCCAAACTCCCATCATTGACCCCGGCGACAAAGAAAGAGAAGCCGGCACTGAGGATTTTGGCATACAGCCATCGCTTGTCGGCAATGCTTGGCTCGGGAGGCTCGACTGATGCTGGCTGCTCTTGCGAGAGATCGATCATTTCCTGGTCTGGTTGCGGTCGCATTGTGCTGGTTGGTAGGTTAGGAGGCAAGGAGTGGGAAGATTGAGAGATGAAGCATTGTTAAGATGTTGGTAGACCATGGATTGTACTGTAATTAAGCGACTATCTATGGATGACTTGGGGATGCGGGGGCAGTTGGTTACATTTCCAGATCTGGCAATTCACGCAGCAGTCCAGTCAGTCAGTCCGATCTCTTGACGGAGCTGTCAAAAATCATTCTGGATCCTGCCGAAGATTAGCCGAGGAGCAGAAGACGTTCCTTGGAGGCATCAAGGCACAAAGGCACCAAGGCAGTCAGGCAGTCAGGCATTCACAAGCCCAAACGCACATGACCGCTTCTAATCTGAAAGGGGAAACCTGGATGCCTCAGGCACTAAGGGTTATACCGAGGTCAAGCAACGCAGCGATTATTCCCAGTGACTTGACACGCTCACACGCGCTTCCCGTTTGCTAGCTAGTACTCAATTAAACTTTTGGATCCTCCCGTGCACTAGCGCTGCAACATCATCACTGTTCTTCTCCAAAAACATCATATGGCCATTACCACGAAGACCCCAGTCCGCCAACCGCACATACTCTGTGCTCACCCCTGCTTGGCGCAGAAATCGGACGGTGCACCAGTCGTACGGCGCATGATACGATGCCTCTGAGGAGACCAGCACCACAGGGGTTCGCTGCAAATTAGCCAGCTGACGCGGAGGTGGGTCGTCTGCTTGAATCACACAGCCCACCTCATCCGGGTGGGTGGCGGGGATGGTAGTCGTCACCAAATCGGTTGCGGGATTGACCACCGCAGGCGAGTAGGCGATAGGAATGTCCGTCAAGCCATATGCGCGGGCGGATCCATTCCCGAAGCCGACATCGCGAAAAGGGGGGCCGCCTGGTTCCAGGGAGACGATCAGTTGCACGAGATCCGGTCGCTGATCGGCTAACAACCAGGCCATGATGCCGCCCTGAGAGTGTGCCAGGAGGATCAGGGGCGTGCCAATCTTATCGAGCAGAGCGACGCCCGCTTTCTGCATGGCGGTCTCTTGGAGTAAGTTGTCGCTCACGAAGGGCACGGTGCTGGCGTAATACTCGTCGAAGATCGGGTCGTGCATCACCCCGGATCCCGGCCACTGGGTGTGCAGCTCGGCTTGCGGCCATAGCTCATACCGCTCGGGAGCAGTGAAGTATCGCTGCAGATGCTCCGCCGAGTAAGTCTCCAGGTCTCCCTTCCACGACTGCCAGGGACTGCGACCGCGGAAGGGTTGGTCGAGCAGGTAGCATTCGTAGCCCTGGGCCAGGAAGTACGAGGCCCATCCGGGCTGACCGTCCGGTTTGTTCAGCCAGTTGGTCCCAGTCTGAGCCTGTCCGTGGATCAAAACAATGGGGTAGGGTTGAGTGACTCGCGTGGGGGTCAGTTTCTCCACATAGATCTGGCCGGTGCGAATGTGCTCGCCGGTGTCTGCCAGGGTAGTGTACTCGCCCCCAGCATAGAAATACCGCACACGATGAGGAAGATCCGTCCCCGAAGGGAGCATCAGCGCCAGCAGTGAGAGTGCGAGGTTGACGAGCATTATTGTGCTTCAATGTCATCTGAGTAGTTGGCCAAAAGTGACAAAATTATTTCCATCTTCCTTCCTCCTCATCCTAAATTTTTCTCTCTCCTGCAGGTCGCACAATCGCCACGGCAACGCGTGGCTGCCTTGCTGGGGGTCATCGATGAGACCTGTCTTCTGGCGGCAGTTGCAGGCTGCATGCTGTTTCAGCCAGAGTCAAACGTCACCCTGCTCGGAAAATTCCGAGCCTATCCCGTCAGTGGGATTGTCAGTGGGATTGTTCATACGGTGAATGTGCCGTGCTGTGTTCTGTTTTGACGGCTGCCTAGGATGGCTTAAGCGCACGCACTTTGTCCACACGTCACCCACTCTCCTCTCCACCAGGCCAGTCCAGAACCCTATCAATTATCAACATACATACAATGCCAGACTGAATCCAAGCAGTAATAATCCACCGCTCACGATGCCACCTCCCAGAGTGCAATCAGTCGAGTATCACGACCTCGCCAGTCGCTCGTCCATCGACTCATTTGCCTCAGTCTCCGACTGGGAGCAAGCTGGGCTGGTTCTTCCTAGCAGTCGATCGCATCGTTCCTTCTGGCGCAAGTTGTGCAGATCCACTCCTACTCCTTGGCAACCCCAGCGTGCAAGATCACGTCGCTTTGCTTCACCTCGCTGGTCCTCCATCCGACAACTGTTTCGAATACCACTGAGTTTTTTCATCGTTCTGATCAGCTGCACCGCTCTCTTCTTCCCCTCTTACACGCGACTGCCGCCCCATTACCAATCGGTGGTCGAGCAAGCCACGCAGTCCGACCAGCATGGCCGCGGCAACCCGCGCAACGAGCGCATCTTCATCGCAGCCATTCTCTACGACCCTGAGGGCACAATTGCGGGCGGCAGATGGGGCGAGTCACTGCTACAGCTGATCGATCTTCTCGGCGAAGCCAACGTCTTCCTCAGCATATATGAAAACGACAGCAGCGGGCAAGGCGAAAAAGCGCTCCGGCACCTGGAGGACCGCGTCGCATGCAACAAATCCATCCAGTCCGACCTTCACCTCGATCTGAGCACGTTTTCTCGGGTCACTGTCCCAGGGGGTGCCCAACGCATCAAGCGCACCGACTACCTGGCCGAGCTGCGGAACCGCGCCCTGCGACCGCTGGATGACCCCGCAGCCCAGCCCTACGATCGCATCCTATACCTCAACGACGTCATCTTCGACCCCATCGACGCAGTGCAACTGCTCTTCTCCACAAATGCTGCCAATGCACCCGACGGCGTGGCCCGGTACCGCGCCGCGTGCGCCGTGGATTTTATAAACCCGTTCAAGTTCTACGACACCTACGCCACGCGCGATCTGGAAGGGTACGGGATCGGCCTGCAGTTCTATCCGTGGTTCAGCACGGCCGGCCACGCCCGCAGTCGGCAGGACGTGCTGGCACAGAAGGACGCGGTGCGTGTGCGCAGCTGCTGGGGTGGCATGGTCGCCTTCAACGCGACGTACTTCCAGCGCCCGGACCATCCTGTGCGGTTTCGCGCGGACACCGACTTGTTCTACGACGGGTCCGAGTGCTGCATCATTCACGCAGACTTGCAGGATTTCCCAGCAGCAGCCGCAGCAAGGGTGGGTGATTTGGCTGACTCCGGGGTGTATATGAACCCCTATGTGCGGACGGCGTACACGAAGCGGAGCTTCCGGTGGCTGCACACGACGCGACGCTTCGAGCGGCTGTACTCGCTGGTGCACGGGATCGTGAGTCGCTTGGCCGGCTTTCCACGGTTCAATCCGCGGAGGACGGAGATCGCTGGAGAGGTGGTGCGTGAGAGGATGTGGGTGCCGGATGCGAGGCATCCCAATGGAGGATCGTACCAGACGGTCGAGCGGGTGGCGGATAACGATGGGTTCTGTGGTGACGGATTCGGTGGGAGACGGGGGTTACAGCTCATCCGAGAAAACCGTCAGGCGGGCGAGGACGGATGGGAGGAGATTTCTGTGCCTGTTGCATAGTGTTCAATGCCGTGGATAGTTACATGCACAGATAAAGCTATTCTAAATTTCATGGTTTCTTGTGTACAGCACAGTGCGTCCGCAAAGGGTATCCCCAGCATCCCGACTCCCCCAACGCCATAATCACAATAACAGACCACCACAGAGTTACCATACAGGATTCATCAAACGATCGCAGCAGTAGGCACCTTGGACCAGTCGCGACACATGCCCAGCACCGTCCGACAGAACTTCCCATATTCCACCGTCAGATCGAATGCCCGCCACGACCCCTGGGCCAGATGTCGGAGTCTGGCCGAGGGGTCAGTGATGGGCTTCGAGCCCATGTTCCCATATGCCCCGCGGCCGGGACTGCCATCGTGATCTCAGTCAGCCATAGCCAGTAACCTATAAATGGTGCACATACCTGAACCCCGTGATGGGGAGAACCACAACATCATCGACCAACTTACTCCTCCCCCCATCTTGGAGTCCCGACAAGGCCTGCCATCGTAGATCAGCTACCTCCTCCAGCCGGCTGCGCACTGCATCCGTGAACGCGGCAGGTCCAGTCAGCGTCAGGGGATCGAGAGCGAGTAGCTCCTGACGCGCAGCCCGGGAGTCGAGAGATCCGCCGTAGCGGGCGGCGATGTTGGTCAGGGTGGTTGAAAAGCGATCGAGGAAGGTCTGCAGGATCGGATGGCCGGGTGCCCAGGCAAAGGCCCACTGGGTCAGCTGCACAGGCTGCGAGTAGCCCATGCGCCAGTAGGTGTCGGTGTCCTCACGGCAGTCGGCCTCCAGCCCGACGACGGCGTGCACTGGACTGGTCGAGTTGTAGACGACGCCGGTCTGCGTGTCGTTCCAGGGGAGGAGGTCGGCCGCGCTGAGCCATTTCGTTGGGGGACGGAGGGGCTCGGTGTCAATATCGCCGTACTGTCTCCTATCAGTCTCCATTCTTCGAAAAGATACAGATACTGAACCAGGCTGGGCTGGGCTTACCACACCCCCAATCCACTTGGACACCAAAATACGAAAAACATCTGATCGCTCGACGTTGCTCGCCAGACTCGCGAACTGCATCTCCAGGGCTGGTTCAAACTTGCGGATCAATTGAGCCATTCCCGCATCTGTCCACAGAAAATACGCCATCTGCCCGTCCGTCGCCTGCAACCAGCGCTCGGCGCTGTGGCGGAGGAGTTGGGGCCAGGTGTCGATGTGGGTGTTCTTCCAGGTCTGATGCACGACCATGGGGATGGCCGAGTGCGGCAGATAGCGCTGGTCGGTGTTGACGAGGCCAAGAGCCAGCTCGGCGGCTTCGACGATGTTCTTGGGTTGGTGGTCGGATGCGCTCATCCATGTTGGGGGGATATACCAGGCTGTGCAGGTTGTCAGTCATGTTTGTGTTTGTGGGATTGTGATGGTGGGCGGGACCGTACCTCCTCCTTCCGCATGATGCGTATGGACATGATGATAGAGCAACGGGTATTGATTCTCTAAAGTCATCAACTCGTTATCCCACTCTTCTCGCTGATAGAGCATCCAGATCATGAGCACTGCACCGAGGAGGGCGAAGATAGCCAGACGTCGCAGCCGCGTGGGTGCCATTGCTGCTCCTCGTGTTCTATACTGGGTGACAGATGGTGGTGTTGATGGTTGACGGCCTCACGCTTGATTCCAATCACGCATCATAATTAAGCTCCGATGCTAAGCCGCCGACCCAGGCGTGGGTGGTGCCAGATGCCATCCGTTACAACGGTTACACAATACCTAGGCAGCGAGATATCAGACCTGGAGGGCAAGATCTACTGGGTCTACGACACAATGCGACACACATCCCACCGGAAGTGAATGTGAAATATGTCTGCCTGGAGACAGCGCCGGTCCACTGCCGCCACAATACCCCCTATCACGTATGCAGGTGCAGAACGGTCGAGCCCGGTGGGCGCAAGCAAGATAATGAGTAGAATGATTGCTCACGACCAAAGACCCCCGAACGCACGACCCCAAAATTCAAAACCCCTGGCCAACTCAAATATGGATCATGTGTATATTTTCATCTATTTGTGGACCAAACAGAGGCTGAGAATAGGCCTCGTTGCTGCTTGTCAGTCCGGATGTGAGACATTTGACCAGCACTAAAACTAGGCTTCAGTTCAGGGTTTTCCGTGCGGGAAGGTTTAGGCGAGCAAACACCCACCAAATGGCGGGACGTGGCTGTAATCTGAGACTCGTGGCAGAAGGCGGAAATGGCCGAGGGTTCCAGTCGGTGTGTGATTCAGGGTCAAGTCTTGTTTTGTTCCGATTTAGTTCAGCCCTACGGAATTGCACCCCTTTTCCAGCCTTAGCCGCCAAAATTCCAAAAAGCTTGGTTGTCCTGCCTAGCGAGTGACAGTCCACACACTGCTGGGGTTTTCCACCATATTTTTCAATTCTTCCCCTCCACCTCTGGAAGGGTTGGACTTGGCTTTGCATCAGCACGGCCGATCCAAGTGCTTGTCTCAGCTATCACTATAACAATCTACAATCTTACTTGTTCTAACCTGCACTCATCCCTCCGATGCGGTGAAGGTTGACCGGCCCCCACCTGGTGGCTGTTCGGGGGATGTCCGTCTGTAACCCGCGGAACCCGAATGCCCTCATCTTCTCTCTGGTCGGCTCGGCTCCACTGCCCTCAGGACCACAGAACGACCAGAATGCCTTGTTTGGGGCTAGCTTGCCTGGCCAGGTTGCAGGCTTTACGCTTACACGCTTACACCAATCGGCAGGTCGGTCTCATCCTGGAATTGGGAAAAGGTCGTACAGGTGAGGGTTTAGGCAGCCATTATCATGGCGGCTTGTATGCATGCTGGCCGGACCTGCAGGATGGGCTGGGCTGGGCTCCGGTGAATAATGCAATGAGCCTCGCGGGTGGTTACATGGCCGTGACATCTCATCCCCCTTGGATCTCGCCAACAATGTTGAACACGCGGCCCGGGGAAGTTCTTGGCTCGATGCTTTTTATGTGACTCTACACACGCACCCATACACACACCCACTTTTTCATCATTCTTTGTGTCTCCTCTCGCCGATAACCAGCATCCACTGTCGATACGATGGCTTCTCTACGAGTACGGCTGCTCTTCGTCGCAGTCGCGGTGATCACACTAGCGGGTCTGTTCCTGCCCATGCACGAACTATATCTCCTCCTCCGTCTGCCCTTCGTCTGGAAGACCTCCGCCGCCGACTCGATCCTCTCTACCCAACGCGACGGATTCGACGTCACTTTCGCATCCTACGCCAACAGCAGCGGCCCCCCAGAAAACGCGCGCATCCCCAACCGCCTCCATCACGTCCACCTGGGCCCCAGTGCGCCGCGGGCGGAATGGCTGAGTGCCCGCGCACAGTGTCTGGACCATCACCCGGACTGGGAGGTGTTCCTGTGGGAGGATGAGAACGCCCGCGAGTTCGTGAAGAGCCAGTATCCGGATCTGCTGGCGATGTGGGAGGGATATCCGGCGCTGGTGCAGCGGGTGGATGCGCTGCGGTATATGGTGCTGCATACATACGGCGGTATGTCTTTTCCCTTTTCTCCAAAGAAAACAGCGAAGCACTCTTTCTAACAACGCGATGTTCAACAGGAGCAATCCTAGACATGGACCTCGCGTGCAGACAGTCCCTCGACCCCCTCCGCGAATTCGAGTTCGTGGCGCCCGCCGCGCACCCCGTGGGCATCTCGGTGGGGATGATGCTCGCGGCGCCCAACAACGCCTACGTGCGCGCGCTGGTCGACAACCTGCCCCGCTTCAACCGGCGGTGGGCGCTGCTCCCCTACATCACCATCATGTTCAGCACAGGCTGTCACTATGCCTCGTAAGTTGTTTTTCAGTCTTTCCGCCCGGACGCACAAGCCCCTAACGTAAGCTCCCCGTGGTAGGACAATCTTCACGCTGCAATCAAACCGGTCCGCCCTCCGCGTCCTGGCCGGCACCGCGGACCACCCGACCCTGCACATGCTAAACGGACACGTCAACACCCCGCTGTTCCAGCACCTAGGCACTTCGTCGTGGCACGGGCGGGATGCGCGGTGGATCAAGTTCTTCGCGCACTGCGACCAGCGCCTCTCCTTCCTCGTGGTCGTGGTGTTCCTGCTGTCCTTCGTAGGGGCCGTCTGCTTCTGCGTGGCGCGGGGGCGACGCGCCGCGCGACGACCGGATCCCACGCGCACGGAGGCGGCCAAGTCGGAGGGGAAGATGGTGTAGCTTTGTGTTTCAGTGCTCGAGGGATTTTATGTACATTAGCCCATTGTTCATATTCGTGGTATCGATCGTTATCTGTAGATTCGTGGTTGTCCCTCCAGTGCCCTAATTCCGGACCCGGTAGTTCGTACCTAGTATACTCCCCAAATGCAAACACTCCCACTAAACAACCACTGCATGAAATCCACACCCCTAAAGGGCTACTGCACGCGCACCAAATCATTGAACCACATATACCGACTAACCACCAGATACAACACGCGGTCCCACGAGTACTGGCTCGCATGCTGGGCGAACGCCGCCCGCGCCACGCGGTAGGTCTCCCACGAGCTGACCAGCAGCGCCGTGTCCTCGTAGCGGCCTGTGACCGCAAGACCAGGATCATGTTCGGGGCTCACCATCAGCGCGCGGAGGATGCGCCCGGTGAAGGGCAGCGCGGTGCGGAGCAAGTCCACCAGCGAGGCGTATTTGCGCAGCAGGAAGACGCTCTGCAGCATGTAGGCGGGCGGGGCGGTGGGGGTGGTTTGGATGAACTTTCTGCACCGTTGACTCATTAGCTGGCCCCTACCTTCTGCCAGTCGTGCATAGGGAATGAAGATTGGGGAGAGGTATCGAGAGGGGGAGGGGAATGGAAAAGCTCACCTCACACCCCCGCTCACAGCGCGGTGGTTCACATGCCCCGACACACCCCCGTCGTCGAAGGTATACAGCAGATCGATGTGCCACTGCTGCACGTACTGCGCGACGACCTCGCGGATGAGATCCTGGTCCCACCAGGCCTTGGGGTTGTCCTGCAGGTCGCCCCGGTCGAGGACGACGCAGCGCTCCGGCGCGATGCCCAGGCGGTCGCAGCTGCGGTGGATTTCCGCCTGGCGGGTGTCGCCGAGCCCGTTGTAGTTGCCGCAGGAGAGGACCAGCAGGGCGCGAGTCACCTCGGGGTTGGTGCGGTGGTAGAGGATGGTCGGGCTGAAGAAGAGGGTCTCGTCGTCCGGGTGGGCGGTCACCAGCAGGATGTTGCGGGCGCGCTGCACGCTGGCCGGCACCAGTCGGGGATCGTCCGCCAGCGGGTACGCCAGGAGCAGGTAGAATCCCACGGCACAGGAGACGAGGGCGATGGTGATCGTGGCGAGGAGACGTGGTAGGGGGCCTCGTCGGAGTGGACGTCGTAGACGGCGGAATACCGGTGGGAACTGTGCCATGGCGATGGATTGACTGTGGTGAGGAGGAAGAAAGTAGAGGAAGAGAGAGGAGCGATGGGAAGTAGAGAGAGAAAAGAAACCATGGATAAGAAGAGGCAGGCAGCCGGATGGGATGTGGAAATACGGTACTGTATGTATTGTCTGTACTGGGTACTTTATGTACTGTATGTACTGTCATTCGGTCTAGATTCGGTCACAGGAAAGTCAGGTGCGCCCCCACTACCCTCATTGACCCACTATCAATTTACTGACTACTAGGTACCTCTAAATAATCATCAAGAGAGTACTTGAAATCTTCTGAATACTCACAGAACAAATCATCAACCATCGGCCAGAACAACCACAGGTCCATCATATTCCTTTCGGCCTCGCCATAACCAAAATCCCCCACTCCACAGCAAGACAGCCCCGAAGATCAACGAGGCGTAATTCATGTTCGAAGGAGTAACCGGCTGGTAAGCGGGAAAGACCATGAAAATGCTCGTGAAGCAGAGATAAAGAATGGCGACAATGTTGACGATGATTCCCACCCGACCAAGACTCCACGGCCCCGGCTGCAGGCTATGCGGCAGCCAAATGCGACGCCACAAGAAGAAGATAATCGGAACAACATAGGAGACGTGCAGCCCGAGAACAGCGAGAGAGAGGATCGCGTTAAAAGCCGTGGTCGATCCAATATTGATCAGTCCGAATAACACGAGGAGGCCGGTGGTGGCAAGGATAGAACGTGTTGGTAGGTGGGTGTGATTGTCAACGTGGGAAAAATAAGTAGAGAATGGGAGGGCTAGATTGTTAATCAGCGTGTTGAATCCCAGAACGCAGTTGAGCAAGTCATCGTACCTCTATCCCGAGCCAGGGACAAGACCATTCGAGCGGTTGATGCCAGCAGCGCGATCGTAGCCAGCCATGCCGTGATGATGAGAACGGCGGTCATAACACAACTCGCGGCCGAAGATTGCGTTGCATTGCGGAAGATCTCAATAATCGGATATCCTGTACCAGTGTCCAGCGCGCTCTCCATGTCTCCCATGCAGAAAAGAATAGTAACAAGGTATGCGAATCCGAGGATGCCGTTGATAGCCAGGGAGCCAAGCATACAGTATGGAACGGCTGTGGTGGCGTTGGCCATCTCCTCGCACAGATGTATTGCCCCGTCGTAGCCTGTGCCAATATTTAGGATCAACGTATGAGGCCAATGGCAGACAGACAGAGCACAAACCTGTCAGAACGTAGCAGCTTGAGAGCATACCCAGACACCAGGCCAGTCCATCAGTGGACCAGCCAGTGCTATTGATGAATGTCGTAAATACGAAGTGCGCGTCATTCGTTGCCAGCGCACAAACCCACACAGCAATCAGAATAGCAACAAATCCGACCAAGTGGATCAGTAGTGAAATGGTCTCCACCAAGGATAGCAGACGACTACCCCACACATTCAGAACGGTGGCCAATCCGACCATAGCCCAGTAGATCAGTGATACATGCCAGCGCTGGGGCTGATACGTCTCGCGGGTGAGAACCACCAGGCCCTGAACCATACCGGCAGAGAGGTAAGGGGCGCTGGCAGTGAATGACACCCATCCAAAAGTCCCTGAAATGGTGTTTCTCAAAGATCAGCTGGTCGTTTTGGCCCCCTGCGGGCTAAAGAGCTCACCAATCCATCCAACAGCCCAGCTGAAGGATCTCCGCAATTGTTCTGGCGCAAATTTGGCTGTGAAATGATACTGGCCCCCTGCGGTAGGGTATCTATAGAGAAAGTAGTGTGAGCCTGGTGCACTCAATCTTCGGCAGGAGGCACTCACATCGACGCCATTTCACTCAACGACGCTGCGGTCGCAATCGAGCCAACAACTGCCACTATCCTTCTGGTCAAAACCATCCGTGAATTGACTGAGGCAGAAGAACGAACAAAGATACCCATAGACCAGCGAAACAGGACCACCACTGACAAGACCCGCTGCCATCGTACTGTACAAATTGTGGTCGTCAGCCCACTGAGTGCCATCATCTGTTCAGCGACAGCGCGGATTTACCTAGAAAAGGCCTCCCATGTTGACATCAGAACGACAGTCAGCGACAGGATTGTGAATCGAGAGAAAGGCTTCTGCTCTTCCACAGGTAAATGTCAGCATACTACCGAATGCCAGATGAATGAAGGTGCAGCTACCTGCCTTCAATTCGACCACTTCTCCAACCCCGCTGTGCACCTCATCGTCCACCTCGCCCGACTTGGCGGTGCAACTGTCGTTCGAAGCTTTCATGCTTGTAGCCATTTTGATCGAGCGATCGTACGGTGGTGAGATGCCTGACACAAACTCTGGGCGGGTAGAGCAGGCGTGTATAAGGGGAGCAGCAAATATGCATCTTAACTACAATGATCGATTCTATGTAACCCTCACAGGCCGCCAATCATCTGAATTATTGCTGGGCAGAGTTGCCACTCGCCGGGTTGGCAGCTTGAGTAGAGATAAGGTAGGTAGGTAGCACTTTATTGCTGAAATTGTACAAAAAGTGCGGGCCAGTAGGATCACGCGGCCGGGAATATCGATAGTAGCTCTTATCACTACTAGGTCGTTTGCATCCAGCATCGAATGCAGCGCCGTGATTCAATGGCAGGTAGATGAGAATATGCACAAACGAGTCGCCGAACATGGAGAATCTGGGATCAACCCTAAGAGATGGGTAGGACTAGTGAACAACAGTAGTAAAGCCTTGGCCTCTTCTCTCTCCTTTCCTTGGCAATTGTGATGGGCCTGGTTCCCCGGTTAGATTTGCCGTCAGCATTCCCAGGCAGACGATGAGTAGAATTGTTTATTTCATGGAAGTAACCAGGTTGGGCTGAAAGGCAGCTGCGCTTGTATTTGATTTGGCCGATAATGGAACTATGCGGAGACAGCTTGCTGGTATGTATATCTGAACTCAACATCCGATCACATTCCGAGTGTATCTTTGAGCACGGTGCCATCGAGAGTGTTCTTTCTTTTTTTTCTTTTTTTCTTTTTTTGGTACGAAACAGCTACCTCGCCATGCGATAATCTGATGTAGGTACCATTAAGCGCAACATCCAGGACGACCCCAAGACACTGTCTGTCCGGCTAATTTTGTCGGCGCTCCTCCTCACGCAAGTCTGAATGTGCCCGCAAAGCAATCGCAAGCAGAATGGCGCCCAGTTCATTCATCTGAACGGATGATGTTATATTCCATGGGCCGTACTCATGCATTGTAAGGCCCGTACTTCGGCCAGGCTTGTTGTTCAGATAGTCGACATAAACTTGATCGTACTCAGCAAATTAAGAAATACCTGATGCCAATTCTGGGAGACATGCACTCGCCTACCCACATTCCCTTCTATTAGTGCCCTGAAGCATGGAAGATGTTGAGAGGACTTACCGGCCAATCCTATTGAGGTTACCGTCTAGATCTGGATCCGATTTGATCCATGCTACCATTTGCGCCGCTTCCTGCATGTTGACCAATGTCCTTTTTAGACTTCGATGCACTGGTTTCACTTCGATGAGGGTGCGAACTTTCCCAGTGGGTCCATCTTCAAGATACCCATCAACTCGGGCTTCGAATGACGCATGACCGAAGTCCGCTCTGAAGGCTTATCGGTGGACAGATAAGACCTAGCTGTGAGGTACTGAGAGCAGTGGAAATTGTACGTGTAGGCTGACCTCGAGTACTCTACCAGGTACTGCTCTCCGTAAGTTACCCGGTAGTCAGCTCCGACATGCTGGGAAGACACGGACAGACATCGTCCAGTTAGGAAAGCGGTGAGAGGCGTTGCCATGCAACCCGCCAATTTAGTGGGAAACATATTTATCCAATCCTTTTCCCTCCTCTTCTCCTCTTTTGTTGAATAGACTAGCAGCCCCACTTAACTCACCTTCCCCAAAAACTGTCTCAACTATACCATGACGCTCATCGATAGACGACCTGAGCGCAAGCTTTGTCGCCAGAGACTCTGCGCCATCGAAGACAAAGTCAAGGCATTGGGTTACGGGTACTTCAGCACAGCAGATGTAGCATCGACTGGGATTCAGCTGGGCGCCCTATCTCCATGTGGCCCCGCTTCTTCGAGCCCTACAAGGGGGATATCCTCATCCAGGATGAGCACTATCTCAAGTCCGGTCCGATGTATTTGGATGATGAATTCCTCCAATCGAACGCGGGCACCGGGGTACACTGCCTATGGCAATTGGCTTGTCATGGCGTGTTCCCTCAGCGAGAGGAATTTCCTCCAGGGCCGCGCTATAGAGAGTTGGTTTCTCCTTACCCCTTCCCTCTTCCTGTCCCTCTGTCCCTTTGCCGGGAGAACAATCGTGATCAACCAACGATCTAACCCATGACCAATCGTGTCCCTAGTGTCGGGGATTTCACCAATTTCGGTCTTCTTCTGGAGAATCAGGCGCCGCGGTGGCAAGTGGAAGTGGTCTGGGACGCAGCCAACGGACAGCATCCCCATCTAAAGGTTATGGTGATTCACGATACCGATGGGAAGGATGCGGACCAGCAGCTTTTACGTGCCGAGCTGCTGACTCTGACTACGATCATCAAAGCGCGCCTGACGCATAAAGCGACTCGTGCGTATGCAGATGCCCCGGTAGGCAGCCTTTCGCCTCCTTCTTTCTCATCTATCTTGTTCGAATCCGAACATGATGATCAACGGTGACTAATGGATCGGCCAGGTGCTGCTGTTTTCTTTCTTGGACTCCCGGGTCCGGGTCATGGAGGCAAACTTTGACGGAAAGAACCTGATTCTACGCTTTTCGCGGCTCTACGACTTCCGGATCGAGGCGGAGGAGCAGTGTTCACTCGTGGTCTTCTTGACCAAGTGGTGGATGGGTCAATCGATTGATACAGGACTGCTTTGAGAGGCTCTTATCCTTTTTTTGTGTGTTTTTACGGAGTCTAAATCGGATTTTTAGCGCTGGAGTTTCGGATCTTTGGGCAGACGTTGGAGCGACTATGGCTGGATTGTACATAGACTTTGGCGCGGGAATTGGGTGAAAATCTTTCAATTACGTTGCGGTCATGTTGTAAGGCACACCTTGCCTTGGTTCTGCCTCAGGCAACAGGCCGACACTCGGGACGCAGATAGCCGCACAGTTAGCCAATAGGATATCCAGCAGTTATCCAGGGAGCTTATCTCCGCTCGGCATTGAAGCGGAATGCGGGGAAGAAGACAGATTGAATACAGTGTCTCTTTGCGTCCTGGTCTTTGGGTCATTCATCATAGTTCGGTACAGTCTCTTATCCTGAGCTTTTTCACTTCCACCGAGGTCGCAACCGAAGCTGCTTTACACATTTCCAATGTCAACCCTGCAACCAGTCTCTCGTCGTAGAGTTAAAGCTCGGAGTGAGTGCGACCTGCTACCCAGTGCAGCGGTGTCTACCAGTGTGTTCGAACTAACTTATTGCTCATTCAAGCTGGCTGCCTCCGGTGCAAGCAGAGAGTAGGGAGACTCGTCAGACCGGAGCTCCATGTGCCCTGCTAACCAAATCTACACAGCGAATCAAGTGTGACGAAACGGTACCGGCGTGTACCCAATGTACGCGGAAGAACTTTGACTGTCCGGGGTACAGACGACCCTTGAAGTGGTCCTCCAAGTATGAGGTGGAAATGGCCATCGCGCACTCACCCACCGAGCTGCAAGAGACCATGGAAACATTGCAAGCACATTTCATTCAGTCGAGAAGGTCAAACGACTCCATAGTCAATGCTCATCGAGCTGAAGCCGCTCACCGAACCCAAGCTGACACCGAGTCACCATTCTGCATTGATGAAGACAATATCTCCACTCTATCGACCAGAGGGAGTCCCACTACCAGCGAGCTAATGAGGTTGGCCAACCTACGTCAGGTCTACACAACTCTGGAAGATGACGACACAGCTCTGCTACGCCACTATTTCTCCAAGGTCTGTCCAGTGAACTCCTGTTTTGACTCGCACAAGAACTTCTTCCGCATGGAGCTCGGAGCCCTGATAAGCTCTCGTCCACTGATCCACTCCTGTGTCCTGGCCATGTCAGCCGCTCATCTCACCCCAATACGAGGTGATATGGTGACCACCTTGACCCACCGATCAACAGCACTAGCCTGTCTGAAAGCGGAGATAGAGGCAGTGTCTACCCTGCGTCGGAGAGAGAGCGCATCGTCACTGGATAGGACCGTCGAGATGCTTCTTGGTAGCATACTTTTGGGAATGACTGAGGTAAGTCATCCGCTCTATCCTTGCACCACCACAATTGACAGCTTGAGATAGGGATGGCATGATCCGATGCAGCTAGGTATCACTCATCTATACGGCGCCCGTGTCTTATATCGCAAATGGCTGTCAGCCTCTACGATACCAGGCCCATCCTCCCGAGTGAAAGCTTGTCCTCGAACCAGAAGTCTGATCACTGGTCTCATGGTCTACTGGGAAGCAGTGACTTCCTTCGTCCACACTCAACCGTTGGACGCAACCGCCTACTTAGCGGGCGATGAGCCGCCCACCATCTACGTCAACCCCTGGACCGGCATTTGTACGCGATTGTTTGCCTGCCTGGCTAAGATCGGCACCCTGACAAGACACCGGTCTCTGCTTCGTCAGATGTCTGTCGCCGCCCCCTCAGCGAGTGGGTGGGAGCAAGCCAGCACCGAGATGATCGTACACGCTCGACGCGTTGAAACCACGCTCCTCCGCTACCAAGTCCCTGGGCAGGAGCAGATAGAAGACCCAGTGGATGCAAGAACTCCTGTCGACCACCTGCAACGACTGGCCCGGATTTATCAACAGATAAGCCTCCTCCAACTGTACATGACCTTCCCCGACCTCCATGCGGGGTCGAAGGACGAAACGCTGCTGCATGGCCAGGCTTCGTGGGCATCGAGTCGGACCCACCGTATTCTAACCCTGGCCACGAATGTTCTGGCCGCTATCGGAGTCCTTCCCACCACCTCCGGCGTCTACTGCCTGCTCACGATACCGCTGATTATTGCCGGGAGCGCTCTGCAGATTCCTGTGTGCCCTGCCCCGCAGCCACACGAGACTGGTCAACCCTCACCAGATATCCTGAGCTCCACCCTGCAGGAAGATGCCTATCTCTTCTGGCGGAACTTTGTGCGTGAGCGCATCGAGACCACCCACCGAATCATTGGCGTTGCCGCCATCCCCCGGGCGCAGGAGATTCTGGACCGGGTCTGGTTCCTGTCCGATGTACGGAGGGTTGCAGACGAGCCTGGTGGGGATTTCGAGTACGTCCAGTGGACGGAAGTGATGGCTGCCGAGCGATTGGAGACAATCTTTGGCTAGCATTGTCTAAGGGTGGCATCGACTGCCAATATCGATGAAGATGGTTCGGATTATTGCATACACAGCCTGAGGCTATTGACGCTAGCCGCATTTGGTCAAATAGTGCGTCAAGGAACAAGATGCGATTGGTTGTATGTGCTCCATACTGGCGCTAGTCCTTTTTCAACGATCATCTTTGAAACCAGTAGATACTGCCAGCAACCTTGAAGTCTTCCTATACACGCTAAGCGAGCAAATTGATACACGCAGTCTTGAAGCCACTTGGTTGTCTCGAATGCTTCACTACATGAATCGCTAGTCATCGAGTGGTGATATACTATTAGCAACCGTCCGACTACCATGTGCCGATCCAAGACCCGGACATCTAATTATATAAACCGCCGTTCACACGGTAGAGTATCACAGACAAAGCACACCACAACCACCATTAAACACCCACCATGGTCCTCCAAGTCAAAAGCAAGGTCGAAGCCCACAAGCTTCCCAACTACGGCAGCATCTCGAATGTCTTCTTCGGTCAGCCCTTTGCCCCAACACCCCCCTAGGAGTCTGATAACATCACGGGCTGAAAAACGAAAAAGACGACCTCCTCGGAACAGAGAAGCGCGAATTGGGAAATCCAATAGTTGGCTCCTGGTTCCGAATCGAAAAAGGTCCAGAAGCAACACCCCCAGAGTATACCTACGATGAAGTTGGAGTAGTCATTGAGGGTGAGTGCACGAGCCGCATGTTCCTGGAACCGAAGCCTAGGTTAGCTGATTGGAACCACTCGGTAGGAGAGATCAACCTTCGTGACGAAACTGGACAGATCGCCACCGTCAGACCAGGCGATACGTTCTTCTTTCCTCGAGGTAGCACCATCACCTTTTCCTCGGATAGTTACGGGGTGGCGTGGAAGTGTGGGGGGCGTTTGCCGGCTAAACTCTGAGTAAACTGGGGAGTGCCATGTACCCTTGAATACATTGTACATCCATTGTCATGTATCACAGAAACAAATAATGATCCTCTGCCGACGGGGAAATATCGGCTATCCTCGAACACTATGACTTGTACAGTGTACGATAGGGCAATCAACATCTCGATAGACCAGCAAGGCTGAATGTAATCGCAACAATTTATGGTCAGGCGTATGTGTCAACATAGTTCCTTATCACTGGGCACTATATTAAGGATTCCCAGAGATACGCAGGTTAAGATGTTCCACATGCTTTTCTTGATCTGCGACTGTACTCCACCTCAGGGTTCTGAGCTAGCCTTACCGGATTCGGCAAAAAAGTGCGTTGGACTCTCTCGCGTCACCCGCAGCGCGATCAACGTGCATACATGAGGAGTACGAGGTATATTCAGCTGAGCGATAACAATTTGCAAGTCCGCATGAACTCGAGATGCTTTCGGGATGCGCGGGCGCCGAAGTGCTCTATGGAATGGCATGACGCGGTCACCAATCCTTTTCTTATGACATTATTTAGCGAAGCCGGATCTCTGGTTCTATGCCTTGAAAACCGCTTCTCCGTATTATCAACCACACTCGCAACATGTCTCGCTCAAAAGAGGGCTTCCTATGGACTCCCACCGAAACGACCTCTGGCCTGCCCACGGATGCAGTGCAACCAAGCTCCCCGACCCTCCGCAACCGCTATGACGTGATCGTCATCGGCGCTGGGTTCGCGGGCCTCACCGCAGCCCGCGACCTGAGTCAGAAGCACGGTCTGGCCGTTCTCCTGGTGGAAGCCCGCGATCGCATCGGCGGGCGCACATGGACGGCCCGAGTGCTCGGGGAGGAGATCGAAATGGGCGGCACCTGGGTGCACTGGAACCAGCCGCATCTCTACGCCGAGCTACATCGGTACGGACTGCGCCGGAACCTGAAGACCTCCGCGGGGACCTACGCGCCCCATGAGCAGTTGTTCAAGTCGTCAGGCGGTGCGGTGGAGAAGGTTTCCCACGAGCAATATGGACCGGTTCTGGAGCGTGTGGCGCAGAGGGTCTTCGCGATCGACGGGTTGGACAGTCGGGCCTTGATGCCGTATCCCCATGACCCGCTGCGGACGCCCACACCGTGGAAGAAGTACGATCATCTCAGTGTTCAGGACCGATTGGATCAGCTGGCAGACTTGGGTCAATGGGAGAAGGAGTTGTTCGCGTCCAACGTTAGCACGTTCGGCAGTGCCCCGGCGAAGGAGACAGGGTTCACCGACGCACTGCGCTGGTTTGCGCTCGGGGGTCACAGCATGGCGGGAGTGTTCGAGCTGGCAGGGATTTACAAGCTGGGTCGGGGCGGGATGACCTCCCTTGCTCGGGCGATTCTCAGCGAGTATGCCGGGGACATTAGTTTTAGCACGGTTGTCGCCGAAGTGAACCATGTGGTGGATGGTGTTGAGGTGCACACGAAGGATGGACGGAGGTTCCGAGCTGGCGCGGTCATCTCAACGATCCCACTGTAAGTCCTCTCGTCGCGTATGTTCCGGCAGTGTAAATGCAGTTGCTAACGCACAGCCAGGAACTGTCTCGGCGACATCCGATTTAACCCTTCCCTCTCGCCCCTTCGTCAAACCGCCGTGAGCCAAGGCCACATCAACCGCGGCGCAAAGATCCACTTCAAGCTACGTGAAACGCTGCCCGGCTGGTTCTGGACGGCCAATGACGCCAGCGACTCGGAGTTCGTCTTTGCGTTCTCGGACCACAACGGCACCCAGCCTTCGGGACCATCGGGCACCTGGTGCATAGGCTTCGGGTACAATGGGCATTTGACCCAGAAGACCGACAGTGAGTATATCGTGCAAAGGTTCAAGCGGGATATCAAGCCCGGTGTCACTGTTGAAGCATACGCGACCCATGACTGGATGAACGACCCGTATTCCAAGGGCGTGTGGGCCTGCTGGGGCCCCAACAGTGCATCGGCCCATCTGCAAGAGCTCCAGAAACCGCACGGTCGCATTCTTTTCGCAAGTGCGGACTGGGCGGATGGTTGGCGGGGCTTTGTCGATGGAGCCATCGAGCGAGGTCAGGTAGCTGTTCGGGATACTGTGCGGCTGTTGAAGGATATTTCCACGGTGTCTGCCAAACTGTAACTGAAGATGCCGTTGCGAACTTGGACCTTGCCTTGAGGTAAAGCCTGCTTTGTTACCTGAATGGTGTGTAACAAACCATCTGCCACAAAACACAAGGCTAAAGGGCAATGAAGGTCAGATTAGCAGCATAGAAGATAAAATGAGATAAAGTACTAGGCTTACCACCACACCTCAAACTTATTGAGTAGGAATGAATTCTGTCGTCCTTAACGTTTGTGATGTATTGCCTCGGGGCTCTACATCAGGCCCGGAGAGACATGAAGCAAATTAGAAATTGGTCGGCAAAGACAGATCTAAGAAGTCATCGAAGGCAAGATCTAGGTCGGTCATGTCACCTATCGCCCAATCGTGGTCTCCGGTATAGTATACAACGGGTTCTTGTGCCACGGGCGCATAAGTCACGTTCATTGACATACTTTCTTCGTCTCCAGTCGCGGCGGGAGCCGCTCGCGTACGCTTATTCCGAGTCGCTTGTGGAGACTGCACGGCAGGCCCATGCACATCGAGTTCATCCCCGTACAAGCCTGGATCACTCTCGTGGATTTGCTGGAGAGCTTTGCGGCCCAACCGGGCCATCGCTTCGGCAGAGTACCACGAGACACTCAAGCCCTCAAGAAGTGAACAACACGCGTCGATGTCGGTTGCAGCTCGTTTTCGATGGGTGATAAGATTGCTGGACCGGTATTGGCGATAGGACACGCTCATGGACAATCCGACTGCATACGATACGATCGGCAAAGGAGGCAAGTCCTCGGAACACTCTCGCGCCACGATGGATTGAACGCGAATGGCTGCGAGACCTCGTTGGTTGCGTGCAAAGTTGTGCGATTCGGAGGTCGCGTTATCCATCGTTCGGTGAAAGACAATTGCGACTGCTTGGTAATAGAGCTCCAAAAGTTCTGCACAAAGATAAGGATAAATCCCGTCAGTCTCTCTCTACCGCGACAGTACCTACATCGCTCCATTCGGGATAAGAAGAAAAAATCACTCACCCAAGGAGGCAAAGCCAAGTTCCTCGCCGAAAGGGCCCACTATTTCCTCAAAGCTGGGAAATGGTTTCTCTGCCCTTTGCTCGTGGTTGGTTCCGGGTCGGTAGAATAAGATAGCCTCGGACAAGAGTTCCGAGATCCTGAACCAGACGTCAAAGGCGGTTGTAGGGGTTTGGGGGGCATTCATTGCGCTGCACGGCCTCTCTATACTAATATCATGGTCGTTGATCAGGGCCGGGCGACCAAACATCGATGCAAGAAGCTTGTCCAGGGTCCATAGACTCCAGAAAAGCTTGAGATGTACAAAGTCGGCATCACCCGGTCGCTTGAGGTGCATGCCCACGGTTTGTGCTTGATGAATGGCCTGCGAGAGATGCATCGACGCAATTTCCGATCCTTCGGAGTTCTCACAGTGCAAGGCCATCAATGCGAGCACTCGAATCCTGGTCACACGATCCTGCTCGAGCCCTTCGGTCAGCGCATCTTCGAGTCCTTGGTAGACTTCCGTACAGAACACTCGAGGCGACACCACGGCGGCATTCTCGGTCAAGTAAAGATGCGGAGCAGCAGCTCTTGCCTTGGCTGCAATTAGACAGATTGCTCGCTCCAGGAAGGGGGAGGAGATAGCTATGCGTGGATCGACGATGGGCAGGATGTGGTTGACCTGGGAAAAATAGATGCCGAAGAGTGGAAGGCGGGTGGATGAAGGCAGTGGCCTACAGGCCTTCATTGCAGACTCGAACCGTCGACGAATTAAAGTGTCCAACACATGAGGCGGATACACTTCCCCTGCGGGATACGTTGGCGCTGGGTTGCTCATGTCATCGGTAGCATTCCTCGATGGATCCCCTCCACTTTCAACGCCAGAGGCAGGAATCCAGAGTCCCACTCGGTCGCGTAGAGGGGTAGAATTGGTACCCCCTGCCAGTCTTTCTCGGATCACAGCCTCCGGATTCATCTCGCCAACAAAACGAGCCGGCAGAATGGCATCTGGTGTTGTCGAAGCCCGAGACGGATGCTGGGGTCGCGTTGCGGTGGGGCTGGGTCCGGCCTGTCTTCGACGCATGCGACTGGAATTTGGCTGCGTACCAGCATGCTGACAGCGTTTCTTCGATCGGCAGAGAGAATGTGTCAGTGCTGCCATACTTTCGCAAGATGCCGCGGCTTCAGTGAGCGGCTACACACCTTTTTCCGCTGGCAAAGGTCGCAGGCTCTCAACGCCCTCTTTCGAGAGCGGGTTTGTGGGGAGTCGGCTAGCCAGGTCACCTCCATCTTGATCTGGAGGGAGTGAAGGATAGGGGACTCCAATCGGCCAGAGAATGGCTATGAAGCAAGCTAGAGGCTTGTTAATGCTTGTCAATGCTTGTCATCAATGCATTGTGACTAAGTTACTGACTGCTTGTTAATGAGAGCGAGCAGTGGAAAAAGGCGCAGGCGCGGGAGGCGGCAGCCGAGCGGGAAAATTTCCTCAAGGGGAAATAGCCGCTCTGCGGGCCGCCATCTCGGCGGGAAAGTTTCCTGAATGGGCAGGGAAGGTGGGGCCGCATGCAGGGCGAATCTATCAGTTGCAGTCCGAGAAACAAGGGTTAAAGGAACGAAGATTATCGGTTATTGCTTGGGGATAGACGTACAATCAGTACAGTTCAACGCCCTTTATCCTTGAGCGACGATGTCGGACCACGGCTGTAATCTACACTTCGAATTGGAGTATGTCCTCTAACCTGCTACGAGCCCTTCTATGAAACAGTGTTTAACTTGTGAGCTGCCATAGCGTAAATGCCCATAGGGTCTTTCTGCCGGCAGAAGGCAGCCTCATCTCGGAGAGTCCTCACATCACGGGCAAGTTGGTCTTGAGTCTAGCGCAGCCCATGCGGATAGGATCGATCGACGTTCAACTGCGGGGAATCATGAAGCGACGGTACGTGTTACAAGCAGCCTAGCTCACATATTGTCACCGAAGATCAGGCTGATGCATTAGCATCCCCAGATGGGGCAGCTTCGAGAGGTCCCAGACGTTGACCCAAAGCTGCACCGAGTCGGTTATCTTCCAGCGCAGTTGGCAGCTGATGCGGACAACCGTCTTCCAATCCCGCATCTATGCCCCGGGCAGACATGAGATACCTTTGAGCCTTGCGCTAGGATCAGGAGAGCATATGCGAGAGTCCGTGGACGGCGTGGAAGGCTATTCGGTCTCGTATCTGCTGATTGGACGCGTGACGAGGAAATTTGCGAGCGATCTGACATGCCACAAGAACATCAAGGTGTATCGCAGCCATGCGCCCAGTGAGTGGTACTCTTCTGCCACTGCACATGTGGGTTTCTCTTCATTTTGGACGGACGGAGACAAGCAGCCCCTGACCCTGCTATTTCACAGACTTTGGACAACGAGTGGCCGGGCAAAATCCGATATTCCATCAGCATTCCTGCCACTCAGATACCCTTTGGATCGGATCTATGCCCTCGGATACAAATCTCCCCATTGACCGAGGGTCTTCAGATTGAAAGCATTACAGTCGAAGTCGTTGAGACTCACCACTTTGCGCCAAATCCATCTTTCGACGGTGGGTTTGTGAAACGAATTGATCGCTCGCGCGCAGTATGTGGAAAGGAGTTCTCGTCTACAAAAGACGGGGATATCTCAACCCAGGAGATTGAGGGCGGATTTGAAGTTGCACCGCTCGTCGCCTTGCCGACATCGATTTACGACTGCGCCCAGGCGGTGCAATCCTCCCACTTCGATATCACCCACAACGTGATCGTCACCATCCGAATCATCAACATGGACGGACACGTGTCGTCGGTAAGTGCATTGGACTTTGATGGTGAAAAGATTTGCGCTAAACTCCAGCGGTCAGGTCCGTGCCTTGATACCCGTTGTAATCTTCATGCATAATGTGGATATCACCCAGCTCAAGGCATCATCCCTCTATTCCAGACATATCATTCCTCCGGTGTATGGCAAACACCAAGAGGACCCATTGATTGCTGAAAGGGAAAACATGGAAGACCAGTCACGGGTATGCTCACCTGTAATATCGAGATGTTCTTCGCCGTGCGGGCACATGCCACTAGACTCTGGGTGGGTCGATATTGAAGAGCTGAGCAGGACACCGAGCTATACCTCTGCTGTCGACAGACTAATATTACTGCAGGGGCCTTTACCACCTCCATACGTATGAAGGCCGATTGAACCAGAGAGTTTAAAATTCAGATTCGAAGTAGAACTTGCCATAAGCCAAAGCTTTTCTTTATGGTAATTGGTCTAACAGGTGGTCAGTTGGGAGCTATGTCACAACTCGGGGGCGAATGTCAACGAAAATGATTATGTATTCAAGGGGGCTTGCTTATACGCAAGCAATCTGCGCTGTCTAGATATTTTCTGGACTCTCTCGATACAGGCAGAAAGGGTATGTTCTTATACCGGTGACTACAAAAGATCATGAAAGGTCAGACACACATCCCCAGACCCGGCCGGAGCCTCGAACCCAACAAAGCGATGGTCCCTAACCACCCAATCCGCCCCAGCCTCCTTCAACTGCTGCACCGTATGCGTAGTTGTCACAGCCAGCACCTTGCATCCCGCCGCTTTGCCAGCGACAATTCCTGCAGGAGCGTCTTCCATCACCAGAACTTCTCCTTCCCCAGAACGATGTTGAAGCAATTGCTTTTTGGCTATACGATACCCCTCAGGGTCCGGCTTGCCCATTTTGACATCCTCGGCGGTCGTGGCCTTCATTACCCGCGGGAGTTGAAGGATAGTCAACCAGGCATCCAGCAATGCCTTGCTGCCCGAGGTCACGATGGCATGCGGGGTGGAATAGCGGTTCAGTTGCTCCAGTAGCCGCCGGGCTCCCGCAATCTCCACCGCAGGCGTGGAGGAGAGAAGCGGGATTCTGGCCTCCATGGCGCTCACATCTGGGTGTACGTTAGTGCTATGACTGCCACAACGGACGGGAACAAGACAAAGCGGAAGGGGGGGACGCTCAGACATACATTCCCAGTTTGCTTTGCTGGGGTCCAGTTCGTTGAGCACATCAATGCTTCGCCTACCATGAGAGGCACGGAGGATGTCGCGATAGTCCAGCCCCAATTCGGCGGCGACTCTAGACACATTCAGTATGATGGGGGTAGTGAAGGAGGTGGGTGTTGTTCGCTACTGGTCATGTACCAGCGAGGAGCCACGGTGTGGAAGGCATACCTTTTCCAGTTTTCCACGATTGCTTCGCGTCAATATCAGCCACATATTCACCCGTGGGGAGATTCATCACGCCTACCTTCGGTCGAATCAATGATTGTTCCATCAAAGTCTAGAAGAACCCCGGCAAATGCATGCCGCTCGCTTGGACCGGCTGGCTGGAAAGACTGGGCCATGATGTAATTTCAGCCAAGTTGCGATTTTAGTCACGTTTGGATGCTTGGAAAATGCAGGAGCGCAGGGATTGATTTATAAGTGATGAGGGTCAAGTGGCGCCGCTCAGGGCTGGCGGGCGGTAAGTTACCGCATTAGGAAATCCACCCGCCTGCTTCCCAGGCAGATATTCGCAGGCTTATGATGTATAAGAGCCCCTGTGAATCTTGCACAATACTTAGACAGAAACACAAACAAGGCGACAATTAACTTGGTTTGAAGCCAATTCTCTACAACATGCATATTTCACAAGTCCAGACCGCGAGCCTCCGTCCGGCTCTGCGCATCCTCTCCAAACCCAGAGCACATCGGCAGCTGGCCACTTCGACACAGACCCCTCGCAAAGAAGGCGACATCTCCTCAGTGTTTGTCTCCCTCTCAGGAGTCAAAGAGCAAGCACTGCCACCTAGATTCGTCGATCAGAAGCGGCGTCTGATTGCTGGACGCGAAGATCAGGTGAAACAAAGCTGGGATCGACTCCTGTGCCGGTTGCGTGATGAAGTGGAACTCATCGCCAGAAGGGGCTCGGACATTATCCCCTCCATCAACTTCAAAGACATCCACGCTGCACCGTCGGAGTTCCAGGACGAGCTCCGTAAGCGTGGTGTCGCGGTGGTGCGGGGTGTGATTCCTGAGAGCGAGGCCCGCGCCTACAAGGAGGAGATTGAGGCGTACGTGCGCGCCAATCCTCAGACTCGAGGTATGACAAGCTCCCTTGAGATAAAAATCGAAGAGTCTCCTTCTCGCTGACATGATCCACCGTAGCATTCCCTCCCCAGGATCCGCAAGTATTTGAACTATATTGGTCCCAGCCTCAGATGCGTGCTCGTCTGCATCCCCACATGCTGCAGACCCAGCAATTCCTCATGAGCTTCTGGCACTCGCGCGCGGAAGATGCCCTCATCTCCCCCACCCACCCCTTGACGTATGCCGACCGCCTGCGCATTCGCCAGCCAGGTGATGCCGGGTTCGCCCTGGGACCTCATGTGGACGGCGGCAGCGTTGAGCGCTGGGAAGACAACGGATACGGATTGGGACGGGTCTACCAACGTATCTGGGAGGGTCAGTGGGAAGAGTATGACCCCTGGGAAGCCAGCTGCCGAGTGCCAGCAGTTGCGGACCTGTATAACGGGGCCGGGGCGTGTTCCATGTTCCGGATGTTCCAGGGCTGGTTGAGCATGTCGCACACAGGTCCCCGGGAGGGCACGCTTCTCGTCAACCCTCTGCTGTCCATGGCCACCACATACTACCTGTTGCGCCCGTTCTTTGAGCCGATCTTGTCTCCCCTGGCCGGAGACTGCTCGCGACTGGCCCTGGATACCTACCTCGACCCGACAAACTGGCGTCTTGAGAAGTCGATGTCCAGCAAACTGGAGGGCGCCACGCCGGGCTACGCGCAGGAACTGAACGATATCTTGCATCCTCACTTGCACTTGGACAAAACCATGGTGCATATGCCGAAGATTGCCCCGGGCGATTACGTCGCGTGGCACTGTGATAGTACGTCCCTTCATGTCGATATCTCTGCGTGATTTTGCTGACTAGAATCAGCCATCCATTCCGTCGATAAGATCCACCAAGGTCGCGGAGACAGCAGTGTTCTGTACATTCCTGCTTGCCCTGTGACCGAGGCCAATGCGCAGTATGTTCGCCGCCAGAGGGAAGACTTCCTCAATGGTGTGCCACCGCCCGACTTCCCGGGAGGCAAGGGCGAAAGTGAACACATTGGACGCACAACACAGGCAGACCTAGCTCGGTATACGAATAAGCAGGGACTGAGATCTCTGGGACTGAAGAAGTGGAACACTGGAGAGAGGGATCTGAAGCAGGGACAGCGCGCTGTATTGAAAAGAGCCGATGAAATCATGGGTCATAAGGTAGACACCGTTAACTAGCATTAGATGTGGCCTATTCCATCCAAGCATATGTACAAATATAGGCCTTAAAAGTCTTTACCATGTCATCCAGACATTTAATTAAACAGCAACCCCCCATTAGCGTTCACAACACTCCCCGTAACCCACCGACTGCCCTCTTCGACGAGGAACGCCACCACCTGGGCAATATCATCGACGTCCGCCACCCTCGGGGCAGCAGGTGTACTCTTGACCACCCTTTCCCAATCCTGCCGCGCCTCCGCATCCTCAATGCTTCGCTGCCACAACTCCGTATCCACCGGGCCAGGACTCACACAATTGACGGTCGCATTATACTTATGGCCCAGTTCCGTGGCCAACGACCTCGTCAGACTCTCGATCGCCCCCTTGGCAGCCACGTACGCCGCGCACCCCGGATGGCCGTCGCGCGCATAGCTGCTGGAGAAGTTGACGATGCGGGGCGCCTTGCCAAAGTACGGGGTAGCCTCTTTGATGAGGAAGACCGGAAAGCGGAGATTCGTGGCGAGCTGCGCCTCCCACGCCGCGTGGGACATCTCTTCGAAGGCGTAGTCGTCCCTGGCGCCCGCATTGTTGACGATGATGTCGATGGTGCCGCCCCAGCGCTCCACGGCGGCGCGGACGATGCGCGGAGGCGCGTCGATGTCACTGCCCTCGGCCTGCACGGCGAATGCGTCTACTCCGTGTCGCTGGATGAGGTCGCAGACGACTTCCTCGGCTTGCGCGTGGGCGCTCTGGTAGGTGAGGAGGATGTTGGCGCCGCGGTGGGCGAGTTCGTGGGCGATGCCGCGGCCGATGCCGCGGGAGGCGCCGGTGATGATGGCGTTTTTGCCTTGGAGGGACTTGTCGGTCATTCTGGGTGAGGATTCAATCAGGGTAACGAAGTAGTGGGGGAGATAGTGGGAAGGCGAGAGACTTTTATCTTAATGATCCAGGGCTACTCCGGGAAAGCACTGAGGGCTAGCGGGGATGGCCCGCGGCGGATAGACTAACCCTTGCAGTTACACCCCACTAATGTTTATCGGGTCGATGCTCAGAGTACAAGGATAATTCTGCATGTTCGTAAGGAGTGAACCCCACAAGAAGTTCAAACTCCGGGTAGGCATCAATCACATAGCTCAGTGACGTCAAGTTGGGCATCCGACGGGCAGCATGACCGAGAGAGATGAGGACTCGTTGAAAATGGTCAGTATCCAACAGTTTACGGTCTCCGCATCCCCTTTCCACGTCACGGATGATGTCCGACCAGTCCTCTATTGCATCGAGCTCCTTTTGTCGCTCGGGGAGGTGAAGAGTAACCCATCTGCCTATGAATGACGGTGAGATGTGGATTATTGCGATGTTGGAGGTATGCTTACCGGTGGGGAGAACTGGCGGCACACGGAGATTGATGACCTCAAGTTGTGGCCAGTGAAGCGAGAGACTTTCCGGTAAGGGATTTTCTTGTTCATCAAGGGGAAACAGAACGTCAGCTGCAAGCGATACCTCATCCAGGTCTAGCCGTCTGAGATTGATGCTGAGGTTGCGACGGTTGAGAGACAACATGTCGTGATCGGATCCCAGAAGATTCAGCCCAGGCATCGACCACTTCCAAGGGTACTCGAATGAACTTAAAAGTTCCAAGTCTCTGAGAGTCGGTGGAAGTGATTTTATTCCCTCGGCAAGTGCTGGTATGGAAATCATCAGAAGGCAGAACCCCTCAATACCCCAATCTTGTAGCAAAGGTACTCACCCCGACGACGAGCTTGCATATAGTCCAAATGATCTGGCTTGACATGCTCTTGCATGTTGAGCCGCAGTCCAGACATGGTGGAGCAGTTTCGAGCGATTTGCATGGCCGCGCCTACCCAAATATCAGAAGGAAAATCGAACTCAGGGTCGTCTGAGAACCAAAGTCGGTCGATACATGGGACAACTGGAAGCGTAGGTGGGTCAATGTCACCGAACGATGCCCGATAAAGAGGAACAGCCAGTATCCATCCGTCTGGGAAGCTCCAGGGAACCGGTCCGGTAAATGTACAATCGTATGTATTTGGCTCGAGCGTCTCTTCCCGACCTGAGATCAATAGTTGCAGTGTGAGGCGAAGACCTGGGTCCCAGTCACTAAGCGTCCTGAAAAGGGCGATGATACCGGACTGGAATGCACGGTCGTTGTCTCTTCGTACCTCGTTATCGGTGGTATAATCTTCCAGTTGAATTGTCTGCCAGTCATATAGCGCGTGTGGAACAACAAGACAACATTCAATGTGTCGGATCCAAGCTCTTCGAAAAACTCCTAGCCCGAATGTGATCCGACCAAAGTTCGCCAGGGAAAGCGCGCGACCTGGGCTAAAATCCTCAAGGTTATCGGAGGTGTAGAGGTGCACTTTGCGGTAGAGCAACGGCTCGAATGCTGCCTGCCAGCGCCGACTGACAGTCACACACGGCGTGACGGGGGCGCCCGTACTCTCGAGAGATGTTCCTATCTGGATGAGTAGCTCCAGTGGTAGCGTAGCAGCCATCTTCAGTTAGTCAATCTTAATGAACCCGAGCGCCCTTTCAAGTGTGATTAAAATGAAGACCGGACCTGAGGCCGAACTCAAATTCGTGTGGGCCGTTGGGCTGAGACGAAATGATGTGAGACTAAAAGAAAAGCGAGGATCTTGACGTTGACAGTGAAGGTGAAGGTGAAGGCAACAGCCACCAGACTGACGTCCAGGAGAAACTGTCCAGACCTCGAGAGCCAGGCTGCTCACCGCCCGCCACGCATTTTGATAGTTCCTCGCTCAGATAGCCTCATCTAGCTGAATTTTTGATCATCTTCATCAATCTATCTGCTAGCTGCTCTGCATGGACGCACCCAAGACCATGAGTCACTAAGTTCACTGAATTTGTACAATGGATTGACCAAATTCCATCTTTACTGTGATAGTAAATTGATTGTGACAACTGGCCGATTTTGTGATCAACATCAAGGAAAGTATATTATGTCTATTGACCTTGACTTTAAGAACGCGGGATTTCACCCAACAATGATATTCTGCAGGGTTTCCTCCTATTCCGAAAAGAGAACTCCCTTATCGACACGGATTCACTCTCGAATTATACTCACCACGCGTTGGCTGGGAGTCGGTGAGGCAAGGTTGCCTTGAATGTAGCTGTTGTCTATTGTTCTGATTCAAACACTAACTCTTAAAGGACTTCATCAAAGAAAGACACAAGTTCAAGTGCATGTTGCGAATGAGCGTCTGTGTCGGGGTTGCCCCCCCCCCCCGCCCTTCCCCCCAAGGTCTTTTATTTCTTTGTTTGACTATACAATTATTCATCTCTCTCTTTGAACTCCAGAATGCTATTATGAATTCCAGCTGTGAAATTGCACGGTCTCTTGTAGAGTACTTTGGTGTAGGCCATTGGATAAATGCGACAACTGAACCATTACAACCAAAGTCAACTAACTTATCTCTGGTGACATACGATAGGAAGATAACTTATGCTTGTTGAATGGCACGGCTGAGACTCATTTGGCACAGTGACATAAAGCTAGAAACTGTGGCCAATTTCAACAAAAGACAATATGGCCGAGCGGTCTAAGGCGATAGACTAGAAATCTATTCTCTTCGGAGGCGTCGGTTCAAATCCGACTGTTGTCGTTTTTTGTTCCTTTTTTGCTGGCCCCCCTGACTCTACCCGGCTATCTCTACATGACTCGAGTAATTCTAGAAGCTTTGGCTGTAGCGTGGGTGAGCAGTGTTGCGAACAAAGAGATGCGAATGAAACTAACATTTCCCTCACACACTTGATGAACCCCATTACACACAGGTAAGATCTCTAAACGTCCGCTAGCATATGTATTGCCTTGGATACGCGCATCTGACAGGGTCTGCTGTCTCCTTTCTTCATCTTTTCTGTCTTTCCGTCAGCTTTCTGGTCTCCCTTTGTCATTGACCAGTCCTCGGGGGATAAATACGTCTGTATAGATCCATGTTCAGATGAAGTTTTTCAAAGATCATCAATCATAAAGTTCAAAGTCTGACTCGACTGTATCATTGGATTAGAGTAATAAGCTCTGTCCTCCAGTCAGATCTGCTATGGAGGGCACACACACCTCAGTGACCCCGACACGTCAGTAAGAACTTCATCACCCAGGGGGGCAATTTGCATTGCGGTGACAGTGCTAATCCCCCTTCATCCTCCGCCACCTCATCATCGATCTCGACGAGAAGACAGTTCCAGGCCAATGCAACACGGCAGCACCCGGGCTTTCGCCAGCTGGGACCGAAAGGGTCGCATTCGATTTGACTTTCAGCACGTCTCACAGGAACTAAGGAGCGGGAAACGTGGCGAATGATATTTTATCCGATTTGTAGTTTGCTGGTCCTTGGCCACCCGGCAAGTCACAAGTCGTGTGCTGTTGAAGCTTCTCAATTCAAATAAGCGTAGTCCGTCACAGGAACTGCATCGAGAGCAATTAGACATACTCTCAGGGCAACACTCGTATAGTACATATGCCATCCAACATTTACCAATGGGTTGGTACGTGATGTATACATGTTCTGAAGAGCCACGTCAATACTTCCTGCTCAGAGGACTTTGCGCATCGGCAATGCATGTAGTGCATAGCTATGAATTTGCTGAGGCCTGTACTCAGATGTCTCCTTCTGGCATGCTGGCAGGCAAAATGAAGAAAAGAAAAAGAGAAAAGCCACTTCTTCGTCCCCAATCTCTCATCTCTCATCCTAGGGAGTGGGTGCTAAATTTCCGCGGTAGAGAGAACGAATTTTGGAAGAATAGACCATTCTTCATATCTCGGGTCCTGGCAGAGCCCCTGGTCAGCCATGGGTTACACTGGATGTCAAAACGGGATTGGCTGGTGTAACTATGTCTTGAGGGACAAAAGCTTCAGCGAAGGCACATGCGCATGGAATTCCGCGTGATCTCAATTTTCTATTTCATAGGCACATCTTTAGCTTCAGATACAGGCGAGATCGCTGCCAGATGCTTCCTGCAACTCGCTGGATATGGAATTATCGTTATTATGGCCTGGCTTCATCGAGCACGATGGCAGAACATCTTGCAGAACTCAAGGGCATGTACAAGATAGGATCCGGGCTGGCGACTGCAGAGGATGACCATATGTCCTAAGCGTTTAAAAGACTTTCATGTGTTCCTATCGAGTGAATCGAGGATGTGGAAGAGAAGGGATAATTCCTGACTCAGCCCAGCTCCGTCCATCTTTATTTTCTGCTTCAAATCGTGACAATCGAGATGTGGGCCTCTATCATCGTTGCAGTTTCGCTTTCTTTGTGCGTGCTGGCTCTTCCATTACAGCTATCCAACAGCTTGAAACTTGAGGCTATAGACCCGAGTACTTTACGTTTGACCTCACGGGCCAGTTACGTGAACTCAATTGACGCGGTGGCTGACAACATCCGCCTAGCTGCTCGAGCTGAACAAGCCAACTATCTGGAGACTGCAACGCGGCTTGTCGAGACCATCGTCCCCGGGGCAGCCTTTCGCATTATTGATGACCACTACATCGGTGAGAACGACCTGGCGCATGTCCACTTTCGACAAACTGTCCATGACATGGACATTGATAATGCCGACTTCAATGTCAATGTGGGTGTTGCGATCTGCCTTTCGTGTTGTATATGATTTATAATACACCGATCTATATAGGTCGGAAAAGATGGGACAGTCTTTTCGTACGGGAACTCGTTCTATACTGGAAAGATTCCCCACGGCGACCCTCTTCTGAGACAGGGTGTCATCGATCCAGTGACGGCCCTTGACCGTGCATCTAAAGCATTGAGCCTGCCACTTTCCCTGGACAATTTGAAGTGCGAGAGAGTTCAGGGGACAAATAATCACGTATTCCAGGGCACGTCGGAGACCATCACTGAGCCCAAAGCAAGATTAGTTTTTTTAGTTAAGTCAGATGAGAGTCTCGCTCTAACTTGGAGAGTCGAGGCGCACATGGACTCGAATTGGTACTTGACATACGTGGATGCAGGCGCCAATCCGACAGTCCATGGTGTCGTGGACTATGCTTCTTCTGCTACCTACGAGGTTTAGTGGGTAGAGTCCAATTATGATTCTCATTCCACAGAAACACATCAGCTAATGCTCTCGCAGTGAATGGGGGTTGAATGATCCAACGGAGGGGGTACGCACGATTGTCACCGACCCGTGGGACAAAACCGCCTCTCCCTTCACCTGGCAAGGGGATGGCAACACCGTCTACACCACTACGCGAGGAAACAACGGGATTGCCCAGTCCAATCCCTCTGGTCTGGCACCATACATGGACAACTATCGGCCCAGCAGCCCAGCCTCCAAGTTCGAGTACGCCTACTCACCGACCATGTCCCCTCCGGATGCGTACGTCAACGCATCCATCACCCAGTTACTCTACACAGCGAACACCTACCACGATCTCCTCTACACGCTGGGATTCACCGAGAAAGCCGGCAACTTCCAATGGAACAACAGCGGCCGGGGCGGCCGCGAGAACGACTACGTGATCCTGAACGCGCAGGACGGGCTGTCGTACAACAACGCGTACTTCAAGGCTCCTCCCGACGGCGAACCAGGACACATGCGCATCAACATCTTCACGCACTCGGATCCGCCGCGCGACGCCGACTTCGATGCGGGGATGGTCATCCACGAGTACACGCATGGCTTGTCGACGCGACTGACGGGCGGCCCGGCCAACTCGGGGTGCCTGTCGGCCTTCGAAGCCGGCGGCATGGGCGAAGGGTGGAGCGACTTCATGGCCACCGCGGTGCGTCTGAAGCCCCACGACACACGCGCCACCGACTACGCCTTCGGTGGCTGGGCGTCCAACGCCTCGGGGCAGGGGTCGCGTCTCTACCCTTACTCGACCTCGCTGACCACCAACCCGCTCACCTACGCCAGCGTGGACGGGATGCTGATGCTCCATGACGCAGGGTCGGTGTGGGCGAGCGTACTGTACGAGATTCTGTGGAATTTAATCGATCGATACGGTAAGAACGATGGCCCCAAGCCGGTCTTCCGCGACAAGGTGCCCACGGACGGGAGGTATCTTGCTATGAAACTGGTGATGGATGCGATGGCGCTGTGAGTAATCGTCTTCACTGCTCTTTCTGGCCTTGGTCAACAACTAACGCAAGTCTACTAGACAACCTTGCAATCCAACGTTTCTCCAAGCCCGGGACGCCATTCTGGATGCCGATAGGGCGCTAACTAAGGGGGCCAATCAGTGTGCCATCTGGAAGGGCTCTGCCAAGCGGGGCTTGGGCCAAGGGGCTGAGACCAAGGGTTCAGTTCGTCTTGACAGCAACATCGTCCCCTTTGGGGTGTGCTGATCCTAACAATGGAGGGGTAGGAAGGATCATCTGCCGCACTTGATCTATGATATTTGAGCACCCTTGCTACTTCTACGCAAGATCTATCACAAAGTAACATTTCTCCAAAAGCTTTAGCAATTCAATTAGCCTCTCGATAACACACGGTTCCCCACATCACTCTTCCAGATTCCAAGGAGACAGAACACATCAAGACCATCCACAATCCTTCATATCCAATGAACAGGCGACAGTGTAGACTGTATACCTGGAATAGATATTGATCAGGCTGCTTTGTAAGCGGCCTTCCCAGCATAACCTGTGGATGAACAGAGACCCAAGACCTAGTGCCCTCGAACCACTTTCACCCCAGCTCACCGGCCCATGAAAGAAGCCTAGTTTGTAGGTGGGTAGTACGGCCTGAGGCGAAACTGGTTCGTCTGGTCCTCGATGCCGGGGTTGGCGACGCATTGGTTGGTCTGGTGCAGGCGGAACCGATATCCGGTGCTATATGCCAGGGATGGGGGTCGATATCAGAACTTGCGTCATATAGCTCCAATAACTGAGGGTAGTCATCGGAGCAACGATAAGACATGTAAACGTACACTTGGGTAACCGGCTGGGAGACAGGGTGTAATGGGATGCGAAAGCTTCCGTCCCCCGCGCGCAGCTGGCCGGAGAGCAGGTAGCATTCCGAGGACCCGCCTTGATCGTAGTGCGAGAGAGCCACCCAGACGGGCTTGTCTCTCTCATTTCTGTGCCAACATATCTTAGTATCCGTGATCACGGTCTCTGTGGCCCATCTAAAGAAGAAACATACTCGTCATAAGTCCATTGGACTACATAGTTGCTGTCCAGATCTAGGGGATTGGCCTCGGTGCCGGGTACGTCGCTCAGCTTCATGGCGGCGGAGGCAGCAGCGAACACTGCAAGCGCGATAAGAGAGAAGCGCATTCTGAGAGTGGTGATTGAAGGTGGAATGAAGTCTAGAGACCAAGAATGGGAATTTCTGATTCTAGGTGGTGAGAGAAAGAGATTTTGCGGATACAGTGAGAGGTTTATATAGCCATCGAACTCTGTCGTGAGTATGATAGTCGCGATGTTCGTGCTATATGTACTCATCATCCTGGCTGACCGTTACGAATGCCGGTAGTATCGTAGTGTCCGAGGTCACGTCCAATAAAGATAGACGTATTCAAAATATGCCGGCGGGATTTAAGAGTCTCGTCCTCGGCAAAGACCGTTGTTTCCGGAATAGGGCTATTTTGACTAACTCGGTATCACTTTACATCATCAGATACATTAGATCGAAGTCGTACGTGTGGGTATATGGGGTTATTTCCTGGGACATGTTTCAGGGCTCATCCTGTGGGAATTGTCCGTCCAACTCTAAGACTGATATCACTGTATCCCAAATGCCCAATTCTACATGCCGATCGTGCTCGCACAGAGTCACCAGAGCGTAGAAGTCATCTGAGAGGTACTGTTACGCTGTCGGTGCGATTCGGGTTGGAGGAGCGAGATATCTTATGATGTCGAATTCCATAGGCTGTCAAGCAAGCCCAGCAATCATGCGGGGAAAGAGCTCGACCAATTTGCAATCACCCGGATATCAACGGTCACCGACACATCCGACATTTCTTTTCTTTCCGATTGCCTCCTGCTTCATAAGCGGATTCAATATCGCGCTGAGGTAAATCCACTCCATAATAGACAATTGAGATAGACAGGAGAGCATCAAGGTGCTTTAATGCTGGCTTTCGTTATTGATTTCGCATCTCAAGCGCAAAGACGGTCTACCTTGGTCATTTTACTGTGTACATTGGAAGGTCCAAGGACCATAAAGGCTCACAGCTCCCGACTGAGTGGAAAGGGAGGTATGTGTTACTCTGCCGCTTACCGACACTAAGCCAGGACGCCCATCTATCGTGGGATCTGACATGGAATTGTGATTGTAGTGCCGCGAAATAAAGACTCAAGCACAATTAAAAGTACTTTGTATCTATATTCTAAGATTGTGTTTACCCCTCAGGTACAGCAAAAGTGAAAATACTACGTAGGTTGTAGACCAGCCATGCTTCACTACTTACTCTATGATCCTTTATGGGCCATTCACTAGTCTGCCAGGTTTGACTCTACAGGCACCATAGTATAGACGACTCAAAGGAAAAGGTCAAAGGAACAGTGGTGCGGTTACTTATCGTTGATTTTCGTAGTTGCTCCTATTCTTTGAGCCACCACAATGAGAAACCATTCAATCTACCTATAATACCGCTGTGTGCGTGAAGGGCCCTAAACAAAGACATTGTCTCGGGGTAAAAGGTATAAGGTACAGTACAAGTTACAGTACAAGTAAGAACACAAAGAGCGCTCGCCACCACCTTTATTGGAGATATAGATCTCATTCACCAGTCCCTACATTGGAGAAAGTAAAGTTACGACATCTTTACCAAGGCTCTTGCCGTTGAAAGAACCATCAACCACTACTTATAGCCCTCGTAATCGGTAGAGGAAAGTAATTCCGCGGCCTTCTCACAGTCGATTCATCCAAAATGTCCCAACCAACGACTGCCATACTACCCCAGCTTCCCAACAAGCTCCATCTGCATTATGCCAGTTACCTCAATGGACAATCCATAGTCCGACTCAGCAAGACTTGCAAAGCCCTGAGGGCTGTATTCCGGGATGAGGCGCAGAGGATCATCAAGCACGTGGAAGCGGATGCCCTAACGTACGACCACTACTGGAACGGGGTCAGGCTCCCGGAGGACCATCCCGACATCATTTCGTGGTTCCGATTTCAACGGAGTACGGGCCCCGAGAGGTTTGCGTATGAACCTCTTGGTCGGTATGGGCACCGGCAGCGACTGGAAGACGCGGTGAGAAAGGGGAATGGCGAGGAGATCCAACGGTTTCTGGAAGCCGGACTTATGCCGACCGTGTGGTCGCGCGGCCTTTACGGGCCGTTGCTGCACGGGGTCATTAAATGCCGGAAAGCCTTCAAGGAGCCCATCCGCACGGTGTTCCTTTTGCTCGAGGTCGGCGCCCGGCCCAACGTCCTCGACGATTACCGTCACACCGCGCTGGATGCTGGGGCGACCTTCGACCCGAGTCCCGCCGATGGGGCATTGCTGGAGCTGATTCTTGCGTATGGTGGGAAGGCAAGCAGATTTCCCGTGCTTGCGACGTTATACAGGGCGGCGATTGTCCATAGAAATTACGATGGCAATGGTCTTGAACATGGCTCGAGGCTAGTCCGCAAGGCGATCGCCAACGGTACGAACGTGGTCCGCGCGGTGGGTCCTGCCTTCAAGAATCTTCTGAGATTGGGAGGGGGGGGTAACCGTGAGGAGTTCAGCACCGAACAGGTGTGCGACCTGGTAGGCCTCGTGCCCGAACTTTTGGATCTGGTCGATAAGGGGGGTGAGACCGCGATGGACTATATAATGAAAGACCGGCCCGCGGTTGCGTGGTCTCTAGAACAGACCAAACACCCTCGCATTGGGAAAATACGAGACACCTGGATCACTAGGCAAGGAGGCAAGCGCTATTGTCAGATTCTCAACGCGCCGGAGCTGTGGGAGTACTTGGAGAGCCTGGAAGCCATAGAGCCGGATCTTCAGAGTCTGCAGGAGGAAGCGGTTCAATTGTCGTTTGATGATATCATGAAGTACCACCCAGCCGTCGCGCTTTACATGGAGGTGATCAATCATCCTCGGATTGACGATCTGGCCAACACATGGATCATGGAGCGAGGGCGTGAGATCTATCAGGAGGCGCTCAACAGCCCTCTTTTTGTGTCAGCTGAAGTATATATACTGCTTGAGAAACTTGCAGCTACATGGCTTCTAGAGTAGAACTTATAAGATCTAAGATTATATAATGTCAGATATATCTTATATCTTTTATAAACAAAAAGATCGGTACTAAGTTATATATAAAAAAGGCGTAGAACTGTTGGCAGCTTAGTTTATTATATGAATATAAATAAATTTAAGTTTCCTGTATATACTTTATATCACATTAAATATTATTTAATAAACATATATCTAGTTTCTATATAAACTTCCGAATTTTTAACCAAAATCACAGTAGATTAATTATTTATATAAATTATAGTAGGCTTATTTCTTGATATTAATATTAGTTTAAAATGATAAATATCTAATTTAATAGATAAAAATTCAAGCTAAAGAAGTTCTTGAACTATAATAACTTAAATTATTATACTTATTTTCAATACAATACGTTCCAGCACCTTACCTTGGAGACCCCAAATGGCTGAATATTCCATAAGGCCTCAGCTGGTCCCTAAGCCGGTTAGAAATAACTGACTCCAACCCTAACTCCTTCATGTGGTCATGCCATGTCTGGCCATTTGTACAGTACCAATCAAGCAAATATTAGAATCTTCTTAGTAATTCTGTTCGAGAAAATACACATCTTGCATTCATAGTCAATGAGAGTAGTCAAGTAGCAACCTTCTGTGAGCTTTTGCATGTCCCGAGCAACCTTTCACTATGTCTAGTTCTTCCGGTTGATTGAAGATGTCATGAACACCTTTGTTCTCTGCCCCCAAAAGAGAATCTCTCTGGCTACTCACAAATGCCTCAAAGACTGAACGATAATAGTCTAGCGGGAATTCCCTGACTGCCTTTGACGTGAAGAATGGCATCCCTTTGGCTGTTTTCTATATAAAGAAGTGACTAGAAAGGATGCTGATACAACTTTGGGAACCGGACTCCGCAACTCCGATTATATATTGCATCGCATCTCGTAGTCAGGTCATTACCCACGAACCCTCGGGCCTACGATTTCACCACCATGGAGGAACAACCAACTAACCCTCTAATCAAACTGCCCAACGAACTGCATCTGCAGTATGCTTCCTACCTGGACGCTAGGACCCTCAGCCGACTGAGCCGGGCGTGCAAGGAATTGAAGAACAAGTTCAGCGAGGAGCTGGAGCGAGCCCACGAAGCCCACAAGTGGGCGCTCGCGACCGTCAACTACTGGGGGGGTGAGTGGGAGTCGCAAACGGCCGCCGACATCGAAGCCAGGATGCGGCAAGATGACCAGGGGGCATCAATCGCGGTGGAAGCTCATCCCAAAAGATGGAAGCGGTACCCTCGGCTGTACCGCGTCATCAAACGGGGCCAGGTCGACCTGGTGCAGAACTATCTGAAAGCCCGGGGCAATCCTAACCTCCGACTTGGGCTGGGGGCCAGGCCGAGTATCAACAAGCCCCTGCTGTATTGGGCGTTGTGCATCGGGAACTGGGACGGACATACGACGATCGTCCGGCTCCTGCTCGAGCACGGCGCGGATCCCAACCTGGACGAAACAGATCGGAAGGAGGGGATTCGAGGTGCCGGGACTGCGCTGGATTGGGTTGGGCGAGAGCACCGGTGTCTCTACTTCGAAGGCCAGTACCCCCAGCCCGGGGACGCGGAACGAACCAGGCTGGTCCTGGCCTACGGTGCAAGGGCCTCAGTCTGTGAAACAATCTACAGTCTGTATCAGATGGAGGATGGCCCGGCCCTGGTGCAGATGGCGGTCGTCAACGGAACCGATCTGATGCAGCTGGGCTTCGAATGGCACAAACTGCTCGGGACGCTGTTCTGGACGGACGCCACAAATCGGTTCTCCGACGAGCAGGTATGTGAGCTCTTGGCCCTCGAGCCCGAGCTAGTCACCGTGGTAACGGACGCAACGAGGGACGCCGTTCAGTATATCAGACAGCATCGACCAACCCTTGCCGAGCGCCTGATTCGGGAACCGAGCCCTTTTTCCTGGCTGGCGAATCTGTTTGAGGACTTATATCATTATATCTAGACCGATGTGCTTCACAATTGGAGATCCATATCAAAAGAATAAGAGTGATTGTAGAAGTCCGGTGTGATATGGAACAAACCAGGCTATATATCAAGATTATCATCTCGAAAGAACTTTCGATATTCCACTTTAACTGTACATAGTGGCATCGCATCGACGCTGTTGTTTTCCAAAAGAAAAAAACATTTAACATTACCTCTGACCCGCTCCCTGCGCATCCAGCTCATAAACACGTTCGTTGCTCCCGGCCAGCTCGTGGCGTGTCATAAGCTGCTCGCTCTCCAATTCGCTCGCCGCCGCTTCGCCCGACACCTCACTGACCGTACACCCCGAGGTGGGGAGTTCGGCCTTCTCCCAACTACCCGCAGCAACCGACAGGCTTTCCTCCGCTTGAGGCACAGCCCGACGCCGCCGTCGGAGGAAGAGATAGCCCAAGGCGAGGAGCAGAGCGAGACCGACCACTCCGCCCACCACTCCGCCGGCTATTGCTCCTGCGTGTGAATGTGAGCCTACTCCACTACTGCTCGTCGGAGAGGGCGAAGCTGTTGCTGATGTGGTGTTGGTTTGCGAGACGAACAGCTCCTTCAATGCCGGACTGGCCCAACTGGAGGGATATGGCGAGGCTTTGATGTCCGCCGCGGTAGCGGACGAGAGAGAGTATGTCATTAACCCGGGCTATTTTCCGATCAGCACAGACTGTGTCAGTTGGCCAACTTAGGCAACCTACGTCAAACCCCGACCGAACCACCTCGGACTGCGCATCGTAGATAAACGCGGGCATGGTGTAGCAACCGGCGTCTGAATCGTCAGCCCAGGCGAGACGGCCGCCGACCCCGAAGATCTGCCTTCCATAAGCCTGGCAGCTGAGCGTCATCCGGCCTTCACTGAGTCCGGCGGCGTTGTACCACTTGAAGGAGGGGATGGAGAGGTAATCCACGTCGGTGATGACGTCCTGGGAGTGATAGTCGGCGCCGCCGAGCACATAGATCTGATACGAGGCGGAGGAGGGATCGTGCTGGACGGTGGCGCAGAACTGCGTGCGCGAGGCCACGCTGCCGCTCGTCGACTGGTTGTACCAGCTGCCGGAGGCGATGTCGTAGATCTGAACATAGTTCCAGCTATTCTGCAGGGAGTCCGTCAGCTGGGCTCGTGCCCATGTTCAATGACGCTTGCTCTCACCACAGCCATAGTCGCATTGGTGCCGTTGACCATCGAGGGCGTCTCCCCGCCCAGAAACACCAGCAGCCCTTTCTCTCCGACGGGGATATACACCAACGCTCCGTCCTGCACAGGCGTGACGGGGGCCTCGATCTCGGCGATCTCGCCGGTCGTCGTGTTGAACTCCACCATGCTGGTCGCATACACCCGCCGACTATCGGTGATGGCGGTTGTTGTCGAGGAATCCTGATACCCACCGAGCCAGTACGCGCTCTGCAGCTCAGGCACGTTGACATTCACTATATCGCACCATCAGCACCAGTCCATTCCACCATTTAACCCCAACGCTCCTCCCCGATAAGAGAAAATGGCCACTCACCTCCACCATCATATCGCACAGGCACTGCACTCGTCTCCTGCACCTCCCACTTCCCCTCCTGCACCTCATACTTCCACACCTTCTCATCCAAGCTGACATTGCTCGCCCGCCGTCCACCATACAAGAACAGGGAACTGTTATCGCGACTGGACCACAGCGCCTGATCCTTCAGCACGGGGATCTGCGCGTCCACCAGACTCATCTTGTAGTTTGCGCCATCGTTCACCGAGAATGACTGGCTCAAATCCAGCTGCAGCATGTAGTTATCTGTTGTCTCTCGTCAACATCCGAATAATCTCCTCGGGGGGTTCGGGAGGGTGGGCGCACGGGAACTGTTCCCGTCGTCGGGGACGAGGCCGCCATCCAGGTCGACCATGTAGAGGACATCGTTGGCGATATTTACTGCAGATCACCTGTTTTAGTTGATGAACATGGATGAGAAGGAGGGATGAGCGTACCGCCGAATTGATAGCTCCGACAGAATCCACCGGATAGGTCTGTCAGTACGGAGCCGCGTTTGCTGAAGGTGGTGTTTGCTGTCTGCGTTGAGGCGACTGTCGCGAGGAGCGCGAGGAGTGAGAGAAGGTGTGATGCTGTCATGTTTGGATATGTTGCGCGGGTGAGGAGTCCGGTCCTGCTGCTGCTGCTGCTGTGGTTTCACAGTAAGAGTGATGCAGATGGTAAAAGAGGGGAAGGTTACAACAATAGGGAAAGCAAGGTGCAAGGCTGAGCGGAGGGGCAAAGCCATCGGGGACAGTCTAGGGCGGCACAGAGTGCATTGGTCTTAGCTGCAAGTCCGTTTCAGGGTCGGCGCTTAGACTCTGCGGCGGTTAGTCGTGGTGGCTTGTACATTCGTCTTAGTGCGGCGCTTGGAAATGGTGTGAGTGCCATTTGATCGATGCAAAGCAAGAATGCTAGCAGACAGGAAAGATGAGCCATAGCTGCATTCATATAACGGACGTTGCACGTAGATTGAGAAGGACGAGATGATCAGGGGAGGATCCGAGCATGTTCCCAGATCGGGGGGTTTAGGGCTATGTTCATTGGGTGCGATAAGATTAGAGGGGCAGACTAGATCCCATTCTCGGAAGAGATGAACATGAGATCTGAGGGAGACCCGTGGGGGCCAAAAGAGGGTCCAAGTCTCAAGGACGGCCGTTGACTTGGTGCACCAAGTGCACCTGGCAGAGATGCATCAATAGCTGGCATCAACCAGGAGGGGTTGATGTGACAGGGTCGGACGGCCAGCGATAAGATAGCAAGGGTGGCAAAATGCATGCAAAAGCAAAAGGCAATGACCAGACTGGGGCTCGATCCCAGGACCTTATCGGTGTTAACGATACGTGATAACCAACTACACCATCCGGCCAATTGATACAATAAACGTTTTATTTATGCATTACGTCCCTACTTCTTGCTGTAGCCTGAAATGAAGTTGCACTCATTTACAGTTCAACACTATGTCTATAATGTGATGAGATGTCCCAAGGTGAGGATGGTGAAGTTCCAACTTGTATATTTTGAGCTCCACTGACTGACTGACTAGCGGAGCGATATGATTTCCTTCTAGAGTCCAACACTCCAAATCAACCTGAAGGATGCATCATACTGAAACAATGTGTACAAGACGTCAACCGACCGTCAACCGTGGACATCCAGACTAGGCTCTGCAATCAGACCACAACACAACGCACCATATGCTAGGTGATTACATTGATCAATACGATTGGAAGAGACGAAAGTTACACCATTCAAGCGTTGTCCATACTGGACCTGTCGACCAGTGCAAGAGTGACGGGCTGTCAACGTCATCACTCACAGCTTATACTCCGCTCTTATCGCTCTCCGCCCACCTCACATAAACATCAACTCAGGAACACTCTTCTCGGCTCGATAAAGGTCACGACTACCTTGATATCGGCAACAAACTGAAGCAAGATGGCTCTCGTCCTCCAGGGTGCAACATTCCTCCACCAGTACCTGGGCGCATTCCTGCACTCCGCGCCGCAGAAGTCGCCGAATGCCCTCAGGCTCGGCGTGCTCTCCTCCGCCCAGATCAACGCCGCAGCTGGTACGCCTCACCACCAGGAGCCAACAATTTTATAACCTATTCTAATCAACGCAGTCATCCATCCCGTCGAAACCCACCCCGACGTGATCCTCTACAGCATCGCCTCGCGCGACGCCGCGACAGCCGCCCACGCCGTCAAGCAGTACCACTTCACCCGGTCGCACGACTCGTACCAGGCGCTGCTGGACGACCCGGCCGTCGACATCGTCTACATCTCGACCCCGAACGGGCTGCACTACGAATGGGCGGCCAAGGCGATCCAGGCGGGGAAGCACGTCCTCTGCGAGAAGCCCTTCACCTCGAACGCGGAGGAGGCGCGCGCGCTGATCGACCAGGCCAAGGAGAAGGGGGTGACGATTGAGGAAGCGGTGCGTTCGCTCTTCGAGACTGTGCATGCAGCATTTATTATGAATGCAGCATATACTGATCTGGGCGCAGTTCCACTGGCAATTCCACCCCGCGGCGCACGCCTTCCGCCACATCCTCGAATCCGGCGAGTACGGCCGCATCATCCGGACCGAGGCCATCATGACCGCCAGTCCCGGGGTGCCCAAGGGGGATATCCGGTGGCAATATGATCTTGCGGGTATGCACTCCCTGGCCTCCTCTTTTCTCCCTTCATCTTTCATGCTCGAGCAACTGCATCCTGACACAAGCGCAGGCGGATCCGCAATGGACATGACGTACGCGCTCTCGTTCACGCGCTACGCGCTGCGCAGCCAACTGCCCAAGACGATCCACTCGGTGACGGCGCGACGCTCGGCGGCGGACCCGCGCGTCGACGAGGCGATGTACGCGTACGTGACCTTCGAGGACGCGCAGGGCCGCGACGTGCACAGCCGGATCTACACGGACATGGCGCGGGCGTGGGCGGCGGGGGGCCTGGTGCCGCGGTTCTGGGAGCTGCCGTCCATCGAGGTGGAGACGGACAAGGCGATCATCTTCTTCTACAACGCGATGATGCCGCACCTGTACCACTACATCGCCATCACGGACAAGACGACGGGGAAGACCAGGTCCCACCGGCAGTATCGCGGGGGTCCGCTGTGGGGCAACGTGACGACCAGCGACGGGGCGCGCGGCGGCCAGTCGGCGTGGAGTACGTATCGGTGGCAGCTGGAGGCGTTTGTCGATGCGGTGCGCGGGAGGACGCCCGCGTACTGGATCCCCGGCGAGGAGAGTGTCTGGCAGATGGAGTGCATTGATCGGTTGTATCGCGCGGCGGGGCTGCCGGTACGGGGGGAGCAGGCGGATGAGAAGGAGTAGTGTGCAGTGGTGGGATATGATTCATCTTGAATTCATGATTACTGAGTACTAGTACCTAGTTAATGCTGTGGTAGTATCGAGTAATGTAGTGTATGTCCGCTACTTCCGAGAACAATGACGTTGGGTTGATTTCACAGTCCCCACCAGATCTATACCCTAACTGAAAGCATATAAACAAGCACCACCACCACCACCACTCCCTGGCCCATAAGCAACTCTACATCCTTCTCACCACCTTGAGCCCTTAAACCCAGAACCACCACAAAATGATCCCCCAAACCGCCCCCCGCAGCACCCTCGACCCAGAAGTGCAATCCTTCCTCACCCAAAACCCTCCCCTCCGGCTCTCAGGCCGCGACATCTTCCAAGAACGACGCCACCACGTCCAAACCTTCAGCCTGCACAACATCCCCACCTCAAAACAGCCGTCAATCCTGCACGTCGAGCACACCGCCATCCCCGCCGGGCCGCACGGCACCATCCCCCTGCGCATCCTGTACCCAACCCGCCCGGCTGCGACCCCGCACCGCCCCTCCGACACCGACCCCGCCAGCCCGACCCCGCACAACCTGGCCCCAGCCCTCATCTACTTCCACGGGGGCGGATACACCGTCGGCAGCGGCGACGACTTCGAGCCGGGCTGCCGCCTCCTCGCCGAAGCCGCCGGCATCCAGATCTACCTGGTCGAGTACCGGCTGGCCCCGGAGTGGACGTACCCGACGCAGCTGGACGAGTACGACGCGGTGATCGACTGGCTGCGCGGGGAGGGCGGGCAGGCGCGCCACGTCGACCCGGCCCGGATCTTCGGGGGCGGGGACAGTGCCGGCGGGAACATGACGGCGGCGGTTTCGCTGCGCCGTGCGGACAGGAAACTGAAGGGGCTGGATGGGTTGGTGCTGCTGTACCCCGAGGCACGGTTGCCGTTCGATACGCCCGCGGCCGTGGAGAATAATGATGGGGCGGGGTTGTATTTGGATTGTATGTCCTTCTCTCTTATTGATGTTCTTACGGGGCTGTGCGCCCTTTGCTCTTCTGTTTATGGTGCATGAAGGCTGGGCTGAAGATGGGATGCGATGCTAACATGGGCACGCAGGTAACGGGATCTTCAACTTCGCAGCCAACTACATCCCCGACGGTGTGGCGCCGTCCAGTCGGTATATCTCCCCGGGGATGCAACCCCCCGACCAGCTGCAGGGGCTGCCGCCGGCCAGGGTGTATACGTGTGGCTTCGATCCGCTGCGGGATGTCGGGGTGGAGTTGGCGAGCAAGCTCCAGGCCGCGGGCAATGCGGTCGTGTGGCGGCATTATGCGGAGCTGTGTCATGGGTTTCTGCAGATGGCGCCGTGGAGCGAGGCGGCCATGCGGGCGTTGAGGGAGGTGGCGCGCGATGTGCGGGCGTTGGCGGAGGGGCGGAGCAGTGGGGATGGGAATGGGCAGAGCGGAGGATAGATGGATATACTTGCATAGACATAGAACTGCTGGGCTGGTTCTTGGTATCAAATTCGCCAGATAGCATCAGGTACTTGTAGAAGATTACGCCTTCTCTCCCGCCCGTCCCAAACTCATGCCCACCTCCACATCGGTGGCGATGGCATTCTTGCTCGCCCGCAGCAGATCCTCGTCGAAGACGATCCGCCTCCGCTGGAAGGCGACGATGATCGACGACCCCCCGAACTGGAAATGGCCCAACTCCTCGCCTTTCTCGATCCGAGCCCCCGGCTGCTGGAACCGCTCGTGGATCCTACCGACACACATCAGCATCTCCACCTCTTCGCCCATCCCGCAGGAGAAACAAACCTCACAGTCCCGACCTGCGCCGCCCCAATCGCCACAAACAGCACCTCCCCGAACTCCTCACTATCCACCACAACATAATCCCTCGCATTGCGCGTCAGAATATCCACCCCGCTCCGCAACGCAATCGGATCCACCTCGTAATAATCCCCAGGCATACCCCTATACATTGTCACCGTCCCACGCACCGGACAATGGAAGCGGTGATAATCCTGCGGCGAGAGACGGAAGCTCGCGATCGCGCTGCCGTCGAACTGCGCCCCAAGCCGCCGGTCCATCACTAGGTTGGTGATCGAGAAGTCGCACCCCTTGATCCACACCTTCTGGCTCTCTGCAACGGAGTCGTAGGCCACGACGCGGCTGTCGGCCACAACCACTGCCGTGCGGGGGTTGTCGGGCTCGAAGATCGGTCGCGAGCCGGGCCGGTGCGCGCGGACGAAGAAGTCCTCGAAGTTGCGGTACGCCGAAATATCCGAGGGGTCGAATTGGGTCATGTCGATGTGGTAGAAGGCGATGAAGGCGGCGATGCGGTTGCGCGAGGTCGGGGTGGCTTCTTCTTGGCCTGTCCGCCATTATTATGGGGGTGTAGGGGGGGAGAGGAAAGGAAATACCCTCTTTGATCGCTTCGCGGTGCATGTATAGGCGCATCAGGTGGGTGGTGTCCAGCCATTCGGTGAGAGGGTTGAACAGCAGGAGGAGTTTGAGTTTCTTCCAGAGGGGTTGCTGTTCGCGGACGAGCTGGCCAGTCTGGGTTGGTTAGCTTTGCTTATGGCAATCGAGAAGGGGGGAGGGGTTGACCTTGCGATTGATGGTGAGCCATCCTACTTGGCGGTTTTGGATCTGAGAGGTTAGTGGGCTCAGATACGGGAGGGTGGGAGGACTACGTACCATTTTGACCCGGGCCAGCAGGTCGTCTGCGATCTTGTGGAGGACGTCGAGAAAGCCCATGTTGCTGTTGTGGTAGGAGTCCGTTGTGGTTGTCGTGGAGAAGAGTTCCAGTTGTGTTGTGGATGCAGAGATGAAGAGATGGTGGAAGGAGATCTCCGCGTGCGGGGATGATGTAAGGATGATGGGAGGGGAGGTGTTACTCTACTAGGTGAACAGTACCATATGCAATTTCAATCATTAGGTACTAAATATGCTATCCACTGCTATCACTCAGAGAACTTAGAAATAACCCTCAATGCACCAAATCCAGACTAAGTACTCGTAGACACGCCCGCCTCCAAGACCACAAACTCGTCCCTCTCCGAATCCAGCCTCACCCTCGCCCCAAACGGCAGCGTGACAAACGGGCTGGTATGGCCCACATCCACGTTCATCAACACCGGCAGCTCATCCTTCCTGCCGACCACCACGTCCAACACCTCCACAATCACCGCCGCCAACTCCTCCTGCATGCGCTCATCATACTTATACCCCCGTCCGACCACCAACCCACTAATCTCGCCCAGCACCCCGGACAACGCCAGATCCACCAAGTTCCCCCTGAACCGTGCCACCGAATACGGGCGCTCGATCGTATCGAACCCCATGGCCGACTCGAGCAGCAGAACATGGCCCTGCCACGAGGCCGGCGCAAACCCCGTCCCCTGCAGCCGTTCGACGATATGCACCGTGCCGCCGTACAGCTTGCCCTCGGCACGACCGCGTCTCACCCAGCGCCACGGCGGCGCGGGCGCCGTCACGCGGGGCTCGACCGAGGCATCGCGCCCGAACTGGAAATCGTTGTGCTCGACGGCGCAGCGCGGTGATCGCGGCACCGGCCCCACCGCCCCACCGGCCCCCTGGCGGCCCGTCAGCACATGCAGCAGATGCTCCACCGTCAGGGGCAGCGGATGCACGTCGGCGAAGTCGGTCAGCACGCTGGGCCCGTAGAAGGTGCGCAGCCCCGCGCGCGACTCCAGCGCGTAGTGCAGGAAGGTGGTGTCGCTGTAGCCGACGAAGATCTTGGGGTTCGCGCGGATGAGCTCGTAGTCCAGGTGCGGGAGCAGCTCGTTGGCGTGCTGGCCGCCGATCGTGCAGATGATCGCCTGCACGGTCGGGTCCCCGAAGGCCTCGTGCAGCTCCCCCGTGCGGATCCGGATCGAGTCGGCGATGGTGCTGGGTTCCGGGTAGGGGGTGTAGATGATGCGCACGCGGAAGCCCAGGGATTCTAGGAAGAGGCGGCCGCGGTGGAGGGGCGTGGGGAGGATGCTGTTCAGGCGGGCGGACGGGGAGACCAGCGCGATGGTGTCGCCGGGGCGGAGGGCGGGGGGGAGAATGGTGGGTTGAGTTAGGGCTGCGGTGATGGCCATGGTGGGGATGTGATTATTGTTGAGTGTAGGGTGATATACAATGTAAATCCAAGGTTAAGTAGATGAGTCCAGATGGAAAATCAAAACCAAATCAAGGATTGGGATGATAGATGAGGGCTCAACAGATACTGCGTGCTTTGCATCATTTTTATCAAGGCAACTGATGCTGTTATATACGCCGAATCCCACAACTGAATCAAACACCATCGTGAGATGGGGATGTTTGCAAAGCATCCTTCGAGAATGCGGGGATGCCCTGATTGGCCGATGCGGGGTGTTTGCGCTGTTGGTGCTGTTTGGCTTATTTGGCATTTGCTGTCGTCATTGATTTGGTCTGTTTGCATGTTTGCATGTTTGCATAGTTGCAGCTCTACGGACGACCAGACAGCCAGGTTCTGCGGTTATTATCGTGAGATGCGCAGGAGAATCATCACATTAGGCACGGATAAATCTTTCAGCTCAAAACAACCTTGTCTATCTCTATCAGCTGCTTAAAAATAGCAAATCTGCACATCAGTTAGCGCTGGTTCTCACAGGATGCGGCTGCACCCACGATACTGACTCCCCGATGCCCACGCATCGACCTCCTCCAACCCGGCCCTCCCAAGGAGCGCCATCCGATCATCGCCATCGTACTTGTGGCTCTGCACCGCTCGGATGCGCGTCCCCGCTGAGACTCTCTTGCCGGCCAGATCCACCTCCCCAGTGGACACATAGAACTGATCGTGGCTGCCGTTCTCCACGTTCCACTGCCCCTCAACACCCCAGCGATCGAGCGCAAATGCCTCGTGGTCGAGGATCTCATTCGCCCGCTCCAGCCCATGCGTGATGAACCGGCGATTGACCCCCTCGGGATCATTGTACGCCGCCCGCACCCGTGCCGGCTCTTTACATCCATCCAACCCAACTAAAAAGGACGGGCTGCTTCCCGTGCCGGCATCCGCGTGCACGAAGCTGGCCAGGAACCCGGCGGCCTCCGCCCGGGGGAAGCTGCCCAGCGTCGAGCCCAGAGACAGGATGGTCTTCGGCCGGGCGCGGAGGTCCGACCGCTGCAGCCACTCGCGGCCGTCGTCGTAGGTCCCCAGCAGCCCGAAACAGCGCACGTGCCGGAAGATGCCCGGCGGGACCATGCTCAGTGTGCGCTGCAGCTCGGCGAAGGAGACGTCCAGGGCGAAGTAGTCGACCTCGCGGCCTAGCGCGTCGAGTGCGTCGAGGAGGATCTTCACCTTGCGGAGGTTGCTTGCTGGGTCAGTGTCGTTCTTCTCCCCCCGACGACCCAGAGAGGGGCCACTCGCAACTCACCCGCTGCCCAGTTCAACCAGCATGCTTCCGGAGGGGATGTGCTCCGCGATCTGGTATTGGTGCTTCTGCAACAGCCCGATCTCCTCGTTGGTCAGATAATAGGCCGGGGAGAAGGTCACCTCCTCGAACAGGCGCAGCCCCTGTTCGTCCCAGAGGAGCAAGTCGGGCATGGCGGCCTGTCCATGGCACGCGGCGTGCACGGCGTCCTGCAGCGACTGTCGGAGCTGCGTCTCGCTCTTGTCCGTCCGGATGTCGATGATGTTGCTTGTGGCCAAGGGGCCGAAGGTGGGGGTAGGGCGCTGGAGCCGGTTCTTCAGCTGGGGGGCGACGATATTCTCGAACATGGCAGGTGCAATTGGGTAATTCGTGACGGTGAGTATCCATCCGGGCTACATCGCGGGATAATCTATATATTTCTTGTCTGCTGGATGCCAAGCATGACGTGAACATGTGGTGGTGCTACTAGCCAAGGTTCTATGGTACGAGTATAGGCTGATCTCATTGTGACCGGGCCACGCCGATCGCCTCGGCTATCGCTTCCGGCGATGATCATTGGTCACGGGGGGGGGGGGGGGTCTAGATCCATGATTCATCCATGCTGCAGTGCGTTGAACCTTGGCTGCTACAGTAGGTTTGTATTGTATATCATCCCACCGATCTAATCGCATCCGGAGGTCCTGTGAAATGCACCTATGCTATGCATGCACGCAATGCAATGCTATCTAATATGCACACCCCCGCCCACCTCACCACCTCACACATCACCTCATTTAACCTTTAGAATAAGGCTCAGGTCATGATTGCCCAACCTTCGGCCCTTCCAGAAAAACCGCCACGCAGGTCGCATTATCACTGCCCGGCAGCGCCGTCGTCCCCTCGGTGATATTCTGCGCCGCCCGCGTCGCGTCGAACCCGGACTGCCGCAGCTCGACGATGCGGTTGAGAATGGTCGCGTCGTCCAGCACATTGGTCACGCCATCGGACAGCAGGGCCAGCACGTAGCGACGATCGTCGCGGAGGTCGACGCGGTTGAGGGCGGGCTCGCTGGAGATGAAGTCGCCGCGCTGCGGGGGGGTGTCGTGGGCGGCGGAGGGGGTCCCTCCTTCGGAGCTGCCGCTGCCGCTGCCGCTGCCGCTTTTGGCCCGCTGGGTCATGTTGTTGAGGGGGGTTTTGTAGCGCAGGTCGCCCAGGGCACGGGACATGTTCAGCGCTCCTGGTGAGGGAGGGACCTCAGCCCGGGTTCGGATTCCAGGTAGTTCTAGTTCAAGGAAAGACTCACCCACTCGCGCCGTCCCACTCTCCGTATTGACCGTCCCGCCCGCCAACTCCACCCGATGCTTCTCCCCGTCGCTCTCGGGCTTATGCGTCGTCGATAATCTCGTCTGCTCCCACCATCATCATCAGCAGCAGCACCACCCCATATCCCCAGGGACTGGGTACAGAACCTACCACCTCCATCCCCGTCCCACACCCAGCAGCACCCCCCTCCTCCCCCAGCAACACATCCGAGTCGCCCACATTCCCGACGACCAACACGCCCCGCGTGAGGTTCACGACCGCGAGCGCCATCGTCGTCCCCGCCAGCGCATGCTTATCCTCCCCCTCCCAGAACTCATGCAGCAGCTGCTCCTCCTCGCGCCGGATGGCCTCGACGATCGCCTTCTCGTACTCGCCCGTCGGGAGGTCGGGGCTGTGTCGCAGGAAGACGGGGAGGTTGTCGCGGGCGTGTTTGGCGACTTTGCTTGAGCCGCTGGTCGGTCACCTGTTAGCGGTGGAGAATCTCTGTAGGAACGAGGTGAGAGCGTACTGGCCATCGTAGACCGCGAAGAGCGCCAGCTGGTCGTTTTTACTTTCGAAGGCTTCCGGGCGGAGGATTGTGTATCGGTCTTGTTGGGTGGGGCGGGAGCCTTGGGACTTGGGGGGGGTTAGCTTGGTTCCTAGTATAAGGTAGGAGAGGGTGAGTGCGATTTTTGATGTTTGTGGGGGGGGGGGGGGGGGGGGGGGGGGGGGGGGGGGGAAGGGAGAGATCGGGGGCGTACACTACTGCCGCCGGCGTCTTTAAGGGTCAGGGATTTGGGGAAGTCCATGCTATCTGCCATTTTGTCGTTCGTGTTGGCTTGGGTTTGCGATGGTGGAAGGGTGCACCGTTGTTGGTGTGGCTGGTGTGATGAGGATCCGGTCGAGGCGGGAGTCTAATTATTTCTAATTCTATAATCGGTGCGATTTTATTTCTCTTTCATTTTTGTATTTAATCTTGGGGGGCACAGATAAAGGAACGGATCATCAAGACGCAAGGTGAATGACATACACATAGAATGGAGACCGGATCTTGGATGGGGAGATCTGCGATGGCGTGGTTAGGGAGGGAGCTTAGGGTCAAGAAGGGGGGATCTGGTGCCGTCATCGCGCCGTCAGCGCCTACGGGGCCTGCAGAGTCCACTGCATGAGACACCCACAACCCTAATCGGGGCCGAGCGTGGTCTCGGTCCAGGTCTGTGACCCACGCAATGGCCATGCTGGATGAAGTAACCGTGCAGATTCCTGGCTTCTCGGTCATACAACAATTCAAGTCGCCAATTTCCAGATACATCCTAGATAAAGATCCAACTCGACAAGATAATATCTGTATTGTATCTATCGTACAGTACATCAACCGTAGACCCCTCAGCCCCATGTTTGGAACCCCCCCCCCCATTTATCCACATCTACCAACCAAAATCACAATCAAAAACCATCATCCCACCCCCCTCCCCTCCCATATGTACAGAACAACCCCCCCCAAAAAAATTACTGCCGATCCTCTGCCCCTAAAGGCCGTTCCCCCGCCCTCTCCACATTCCGCCGCTTAGTCGCCTCCGACTCCCCGGGGTGATTCTTGATCTGCGCGTCCGCGGAGGTCTGCTCCTCGCCCTCGTGGGCCTCGCTCGTCGGCCCGAACTGCGACGAGATGGGCGACTGCACCGACGCCGTGTCGGGGGTGTCGGCGTGGCGCGCCTGCTTGCCGCGGGCGACGTTGATGGATTGCGATTCCGGGCTGCTGGATTGCGGGTTGGCGACGTTGGAGGTTTGGCCCGGGGAGGCTTTGCTTGCTAGTCTCCTGGCTGCTGAGGTGGCGGCGGCGACGGCGGCGGTGGCTGGGGTTGTGCGTGGTCCTGTTTGCGTTAGCGTTGGGTGGTGGTATAGGGGTTTGGGCTGGTGGGTAGGGCTTACGCTGGGCGAGGGGGGTGTGGGTGAGGGCGAGGCGGCGGAGGTTGTAGGTTGGGAAGGACATTTTGCTGCGCTGGTATATGTGTGTAGTGGGGTTATGTGTAGTGGGGTAGTGAGGTGCAGTTGAGTCTGTGATGCTTGGGAGGTGTGATGGGTGGGATCGAGCTGGGTAGCTGGATATATAGTGCGTTAGGGGATGTTGACATGAGGATGACTTCATGGGGTAAGGCGGACTAGCCTGGTTGGGGGCATATGATTCGCTCATTGGGCTCTATTACAGAGCCCAGTGACTGCATAGTTTCTAGGTTGACTCTAGCTTGGGTTAATGAGGGAGCATGTCGGTTCAGGTGTGGATTCGAGTTATTGTCAACGAAATCGACCTTGAACTTGAGGTGGTGGGTGTCCCCTCCTTTCTTGTCCGGGCTTGACAAGTTATAGTGTGACTTCCACAGGTGCTTCTGGCATCTGTTGTATGGACTCGATCGTACATTCGAGTGGGATTTGATACTGTCCATTCACTCTTCAAGCTCTATCCGATGCAATAATGGAGTTGTGCGTGTCTCTTCAGCGATATTGTCGACATTGGCCGCGTGACGAATATATACCTCGAGCAAGTTCCCACGATTCTAGCCCACTCCCATCAACAACCCCAGAAAGACCACATAGAAGGTTAATTAATACTGAAAGTCCACAGAGGACATGAAATACCACACCCAGCATCAAATACACCCTTCGAGGACCGACCACTTCTACCAGAAGTTCGCACATCTTCCACCTGGTTTGGCTTGTTTTAAGCATCATATTTACAAAACCCTCGATAGTAACACATCAAGGCAAGATGGCCGAGTTGGTCTAAGGCGTCAGGTTAAGGTTACCTTAGCATTCAGCTTTCACGAGCTTCCTGATCATCGTTTGATGGCGTGGGTTCGAATCCCACTCTTGTCATATCTTTTTGCTCGGTGACCGTTGCTCGCCAAGCCGTTCCTGTTTGTTAATAGGGAGAGCGTTTATTATTGTTACTTTTCTTCGTGGGTGGTGTTTTGCTGTCACTTATGTTCGTCATATTCGTTGCTCGTCCAGCTAGCTTAATGATACTTTTCGACGGGCGCTGTTGGCATACCGTACTTTACCGGCGTAGGGCATCTGGTAGCCTGCTTGTCTCCATCTAAAGTACCCGTCGCGTCGCCTTTACGATAGCACGACCAGGTATGTCCTACGTCGAACAGCAGCAACCCACACACATCGGATTAAATCGTCAAGTCATACAGATTATTAACATACTAGCCTACACATGTCCAAGATACAATCCACAACTCCAAACGAAACTGACCACGAACTCGACAACCAGACTTAGAATGCAACCGTCGAAGCCAACCCGTCCAACTCGCGCTGGTAGTTCCGGTGCTGGCTGACCTGGTAGAAGAACTTGCTCACAAAGTCCTTCCCGTCCTTGAGGATCTTGATCGTCTCCGCGATGCTCTCGGGCTTCTGCACGCCGCCCGCAGTCACCACGCCGTACCATTCCACGGGGTCCGGGTTCTCGGCGGTCGCGACCTGCACGTCCAGCACGCTGCCCACGACCTCCTTGATCAGCTGGGCGGCCTCGCCCGTGCCCGCCAGGGGCTTGAGGTGGCCGAAGGTCTCGGCGATCCAGTACTTGATCTGGCCGTTCTTGCGGAGGGTGTCGACGTGGGGCCCGCCGGGGATGAAGGTCGCGTCGAACATGGTGGAGCGCATGCCGTCGTAGTAGTGGTCGGGCACGATGCCCTGGCCCGTCTCCTTGGATTCACCCTCCGCAAAGATGGGCGAGCGCTTGGTGCCGATGACGAAGGGGAGGGCGCTGGCGGCCTTGACGGCTAGCTGGACGGCCTTGAAGGCGACGGGGTCGTAGCCGTCGCCGATGAGGATGGCGATGCGGCGGCTGGCGATGGTGGGCTCCTTGGGAGGGAACTCGGTCTGTGAGAGGCGGATGGTGCGCTTGCCGTGGTTGGGCCGCAGCGCCTTGTCCGGGATCGGGGCGCCAACCAGCTCGGCGACCTGCTGGGCCAGCCCCAGGTCGATCTCGGCCAGCCGGGTGCCGGCCAGGCGGTCGTAGACGACCGGGTCGTCGCAGTGGTCGAGCTCGAAGCTGAACGCCTTCATCATGTGCAGCTTCTCGTGCTCGCTCATCGAGTTGTAGAACAGCTGCGCCTGGTTGTGGTGCTCGCGGAACTTGGGGCCGAGGCCCCGGCGCTTGCGGCCCGTCACGGGCGCCGGGTACGACTCGAACCCTTGGCCGTGGTGCGGCGCCGCCCCGTCGGGCTTGCCGGCCTCGAACCGGTTCGGCCAGTAGTTGACCGTGCCCTTGGTGATGCGGTGCTTCATGGCCCCGTCGCGGTTGTGGTTGAGCACCGGGCACACCGGCCGGTTGATGGGCAGCTCCTCCCAGTTGATGCCGAGCCGGCTGATCTGCGTGTCGAAGTAGGAGAAGTTGCGGCCCTGCAGGAGCGGGTCGTCGGAGAAGTCGATGCCGGGGACGATGTGCGAGGTGCAGAAGGCGACCTGCTCGGTCTGCGGGAAGAACTCGTCCACGTTGCGGTTGAGCTCGAGGACACCGATCGTGCGCGGCGGGACCAAGTCCTCGGGCCAGATCTTGGTGGCGTCAAGGATGTCGAATTCAAAGTCGTCCTGCTTCTCCTCGGGGATGGTCTGGATCTGCAGGTCCCACTTGGGATAAGCGCCGTTGTCGATGGCTTCCATCAGGTCCTTACGGTGGAAGTCGGGGTCCTGGCCGGCCAGCTTGAGGGCCTCGTCCCAGACGAAGGAGTGGACTCCCAGGTGCGGGGTCCAGATGAACTTGACGAAGTGGCGCTTGCCCTCCTTGTTGATAAGAGAGTAGGTGTTCACGCCGAACCCTTGCATCATGCGGTAGGAGCGGGGGATGGCGCGGTCCGACATGGCCCACATGAACATGTGCGTGGCTTCGGGATGGAGGTAGCAGAAGTCCCAGAAGTTATTGTGCGCGGTCTGCGCCTGGGGCACTTCGTTGTGCGGTTCGGGCTTGACGGCGTGGACTGGGTCTTGTTAGCGGGGTTCTATACAAGAAGGCGTAACGAACATACCGAAGTCGGGGAATTTGATGGAGTCCTGAATGAAGAAGACGGGAATGTTGTTGCCAACGATATCCCAGTTGCCCTCATCCGTGTAGAATTTCACGGCGAAGCCACGGACATCACGGACAGTATCAGCACTGCCCTTGCTGCCCTGGACGGTGGAAAAGCGGACGAAAACTGGCGTGTTGCGGGAAGTGTCATTGAGGATGTTAGCGTAGGAGACATCTTCGCAGCTCTCGAGGAGCTTAAAGTTTCCGAAGGCACCAGTGCCACGCGCATGAACGACTCGCTCGGGTATGCGCTCATGGTCGAATCGGTGAATCTGGTGGCGGGACTCGTCAGTAATTAAACTCGCTCCGAAGTGTGAGGGTAGGATCAATCTACCTTCTCACGGGCGATCTGGTCCTCAAGCAAAGAGGGACCAGTGTGATCGCCATCAACGGCCTTCAGCCAATTGTCAGTGTTGCTGATAGGGACGCCGTGATCGGTGGTCTGGCGCTGTTCGGTGGTGACATCAACCATGTCACGCTCGAGGTCTACGGCCTTCTTGTTCTTGTTGGAAGCGCTCTTGACGGCCTCTTGGGCACGCTCAAGGCCCCCTGCGACGATGCTAGCCATGATAGATGTGAAAAGGCAAGCGGGGTTGATTACACTTGGGGGAGTATGTAGCGGAAGGGCGAGTCTTCAGGTCGCGGGGACATGGCTGTAATTAAAGCACCCGGCAACCCACCGAGCTGCCTTTGGCACGGTCCGCCATGGATAGTGGTGGGTAATTGGGGGCATCTGGTTGGTGACATTCGAGACTTGGAAGGTTGTGCGGGGGAAAAGAGAGGGAGATTGAGAGGCTGTGGTGCTGTGGTGCTGTAACCATGACGTGAGCTGTGAGGGGAGAGCGGGAGACGTCACTCTGACAGCCGAGCCCTAAGAACTCGTAACCCATCCATCCAGTCCTCGTCTCCCTCTATGCCGCGTCTTCTCAATCACCGAAACAGGGTTGTGTCGTTCATTCCAGGTTCTCCGCCGATTTAACCCCGGGCTGAAACAGAGACAGACTCATTGGCGGGCTGGGTTCCCTGTGGTTGGCGATCATCCAAGCACATGGTGAACCAAGTTTGCGTGGGTCTCGCAGTTATAGTAAGGTTAGATAAGCATAGACGCGCAATCCTTCAGTGGTAATCAGTCTCACCCAGATATTCTTGGTAAACCATGAGTCAAGCAGGGCACTAGCCAGGTTCCTCTGCTGGTAACTACGCGGATCATCGAGGCCCACCTTCCATCAGTGTTGAACAGGTGGGAGCCCCAGGCCCGGCATTTGTAAGCCCGGGTCTGGAACAGTGCTGCTGCATCCGTTGCGAGCTGCGACCGTGTTTTCGCCGACGGGCGATTCTGCAGACTGAGCAACGATTGCAGCATGGCAGGCAGTGAGAAATGGCATTCAAGCTCAAGATGATCAATCACACAAGGAATGGCATTGAGGCGAGAACACCGCTGAGGCTACCCCTCAAGGAGAGATAGAGCGGGAAAGTCGGCATTCCTGCAGCTCCACCGGCGGGGCTCAGCGATAACCCCGCCATCTCGCCTGTCAGAACAAAACCCAGGCTTGGGAACGATTACGCCGGTTAACTTTTGTTTCACTGCTGCACACGAAGCTTCAATCAAAATGCGTGAGAGAATCCAACAGCTTGATATCGAAGGTCGCCATGGTCACGATGCCATCTTCGAGGCCTCCTATCTGGATGACATCCCGGCCGCCCTGACCGAGTGGAAAGCGTCACGCATCCTTCTCGTCGTCAGCACCAGTCTCGACACAAAGTCCTCGGTCATTAGTGATCTCGAGAAGGACCTATCAAACTACCAGGTCTACAAAAAAGTCGGAGTGGGCAATCACTCGCCCTACAGTGACATCATCGACATCGCACACAGAGTCCAGGACCATGACATCCAAGCCGTTGTCTCTATCGGTTCGGGCTCCTACTCGGATGCGTGCAAAATCGCCGTGATGCTGAGTGCTACACTCCCCTCGGGATTCGGGGAGGACGAGATGGAAGCCTTGGTGGACCAGAAGCGAGGCCTAGCCGGACCGGACACCGTCAAGGCTCCTGCAACCAAGCTGATCTGTGTGCCGACAAGCCTTAGTGCGGGCGAGTGGAACTCCTACGCGAGCGGGACCAATGCCACAGGGAAGAAACAACATTTTATGCATCCAGAGGGGGCCCCGTCCTTGATCCTGATGGATCCCACGGTCGCACGAACCACTCCGTCGCACCTGTGGCTGGCGTCGGGCATGCGCGCCGTCGACCACTTTGTGGAGAGTCTGTGCCGCGCCGAATGCCACGGGGAGGCTGCAACTCATATCAAGAAGGGGTTGCCGCTTTTGGTGCGGGGCCTAAAGGAGTACCACGAGGGACAAGAGGGTGGCAACGAGGACGAGCTGCTAAAAGGCATTGCAGAGAGTCAGCGCGGGTCTAGAGATGCTTTGATTCCCTTCATTAAGTGGAAAATACCCATGGGGGCAAGCCACGCTATTGGCCATCAGCTGGTGAGTTTGGTTGGCACCTGCGCTGGATAGAGTAGCTTGCTGATCGAAGGATGCCAACATAGGGCAGTGTGGCAGGCGTCCAGCATGGTGAGTTCAATTCTGGTCTTGTTTCCGCAATCCTTCAAGTCTCATGAGCTGACTGTCGCCGATAGGTGTGACGGTAAGCTGGCGTCAAGTTCCGCCCCATCCCTTGCTGTAGGACCGACGCATACTGACTCTTGTCAAGAGCTGCATTCTACTCCCCCCGACGCTCCGATTCACGCTCAATGAGACCAAGGCGGCACAGGAGGCAATCCTCCAGATATTCAACGAAGTGCTTGGGTGGCATGAGACCGAGGCTGCTGATGCGGTTCATCGGTTTGTCAAGCTGCTGGGACTGCCATCGCGGCTCTCGGAAGTCGGCGTCACGCAGGAGGAGCAGTTGCACAAGATCGCTGAGCTGACGCTGACTGACGCATTGGCGCACAACAAGGCGCTACCAGATAAGGAGGGGATCCTTCAGATCCTGAACATGGCCAAATGAGAGAGAGAGTTGGTAGTTATGGTGTGGTGTGGTAGAGGAAGCGATGCGGCGAGTGGTTGCGAATCCGGTGTTGACGCGTTTCCGTTCCGGATTGGGTTAGATCGGCAGCCACTCCAGCCATGACGTCATGAGCTTGGCCACGATCATCTCCTAAGGCACATGGGCACATTCACGTATATAAATCTCCGGAGAATTGACATGCGCGTGGTAGACTCAATCTCCCTGCAATATCATGAAGCAACTCTGAAGCACACAACTACGAGTAAAACAAATTTCTTACTCTATACTTACTCTATACTCCATACTCCACTTCTATACACTGGGCTTTCTTGCCGCATATCCGAACCAAAGCTCCACCAAACCATAAACTCTTCCACGAACTGCCACAACCAAACCACAGGATGCCTTCCTCCCAAGACTCCGGAGTCACTGGCGCGGCGAAGTTTGTCACCTCTACCCTCGGAAATACGGTTGGCGGAGTTTCTCGGACCGTAGGCGGCGTCACCGGAGCTGCAGGCCGAGGGATCGGAGACACCATCACCGGCGCAACAGGCAGTGCGGGCAAACCCGTGGGTGATGCGCTGGGCAATATCGGAAGTGGCGTCGAGGATGGGGCCCGCAAGGTCGCGCAGGGTGTTGAGGATGCTGGGCAGTGGAAGTCTCGGGGCTGGTAGGGAGATTCTACGATTTATGACGGATGCGTGGCATGAATGTCTTTTCGTGGGAATTATGAACATGACTTGATGACCGTTTATTTTTTTTCTTGGTTTGTGGGTTCTTCTGTAACTAATGATCTGTAATGAGACCAGATCCTTTCACTCATAGATGACATTTAATGCAATGCCGTCTGTCCACGCCATTTCTGATCCTGCTCATTTTTCTCATTTCTAGCGTCGCAGTGCTGAAGTATAAGATTGTGATTCATAATTTTCAGCTCCTGTAGTTGGGCCCTTAGCGTCGTCACCCGCTCCTTGTCGTTGCGATGTTCGGCCCGAAGTTGATTGATGGTTTTAATATGCTTCACAATAGTTGTTTTAGCCTTTGACAGCTGGAATTGGGGATCTTTACGCTTTCGTTTGCAGGTACATGGTGCCTCTTGCAAATCATCTTTCTTGACGGCCTCGTTGAGCTCAACCTGCGGCTGAGGGTTCTTGTTGACTTCACGATGCAGCTGTTGTAGCCTTTCTTCCAAAAAAGATCGTTCATTCGTCTCATTTTCAAGCCTCCTAGTTAACTCACGGTTCTGTTGCTTACAGTCATGCAATTGATCGTTGACAGCCGTCATGCACTTGTCAAAGGAATGGTTCAGTTCAGTACGGCAAATCGACATCGCCGTATCAAGCTGCGAGTCCCCATCTTGAACACGCCCGGATCCGTTCGTATAGGGGATCCCGGATCGGAAGGCCTGATCTCCATCGTTTTCAGCAGCTGTCATACGCTGCAGGTTCTCGATTAATGTAATGACTGCAGGAGCGATCATAGGACCCAACTGGGCCTCTAGAATGGGGCCCAGCCGCGAATGCAACGGTTCGTCCTGCGTATATGTTTGGTGCCTAACTGGCAACATACGCTGACCTGGGTTGATTCGGCCGGTCGAGGGCCCGGTTGAGTTGTTTCTGTTAGTGGACGCGCCTGATCCCGATGCTCCAGGGGAGGACATGGACGAGGGGCCCGGTGCACTGCTCGCTCCGGGCTCTGATGCAGGCATATCTACTCAGATATAGGCTGATGTACTTGAGATGGTAGTTAAGGAGGTTGGTTGAGGTCGCTTCTGATGGATGTGATATGATGTGTGGGGATGGTCATGAGGATGGGATGGATGAGTCTAGACACATAACGAGGACACCGCATATAGAGAGCCGACAAGAAGAAATAAGCCTACTTTGCCAAAGATGACTGGCGGGGCGTTTGTCACTTTGTTGCATCCTATAGCTTAGGATGGTTGCCAACAACTTGAGCAAACAGGACGCCGCCAGCTGGTCGCTCGATCGTTCCCCATCACCCACCCTGCCTGACGAACATGAGAAGAGATGGCGGTCTATCCGGAGATCGCTTGGAGATGGAGTGGCTATCGGTTCGGATGCTCGTCGCTCGAGGAGAAAGACTCCATAACTCTGAATATAGGATGGATACTTTATGACTTGAGGTATGGCAGCAATGGAAGTTTCTCCTATACACATATCTAAAGGACTTTGGATGGTAGATAGCCTTCCACCTATCCTCCTCCTTCATCTCCCGTCGTCGCCATCTACCACTTTATATGTTATAGACCTGCTTCGATAATGCTGATAGGATGGTAATCCTGATGGGCACAGATGATAGCCTGCTGGATTGGTAAGTTCAACGGTTACCTACTAAGGTTCTGTTCACAAGCTAGAGTTACCTCCTTCTATATACAAACGTAAGCTCAATCACAAGGCTGGCGGTGAAGAGCCGATGCATTGTTTGCACAATGTCACCAAAATGTGGTACAGTAAAGCCTGTACCGCTGGAGAAAGGAAACAGCACCCTCAAAACGGTTCTAGAAGCTAGATTCACCGTGTGAAAATAAGGTGGCAGGGATGACGTCGGGTGGATCCTTTGCTGGAAAGTATAGGACGAGACATACGTGTAGGTTCGAGGAAGATAGGACAGCCTGAGGTGGGGGGGTTGAGTGACTAGTGGGGCTGGATCTGCTGCACCATCGGGAGCTGATACTGGGTATCTTCACCTCAACACATGATACTTGACAAGCACGATACTTGATCATCTTTGATTCATCTTCTTTCATCTTTAATGAGGCTTGTCTCAGACCCTTCATTGTTGCCACACTTTAATTGCGATCCTTCCGATCCACTTCCTGCCCACTAACTGCAACAAGCTTAGCGAGCATCGGGAATTCTGCAGCCGGACTCCGCTCCGGTCCGATGGATGCCCGAGCAGAAAACATCGGCAGAAAATATGAAAAAATGAGGCGGACGGGCAATGCCACAGCCAATTGGCCAAAAGGCGGTGAAGCTTTACGATGCCGGGACAGCCGTGCTGATCAATCCCGCCTATGAGAGGTGGCAATGCCCCGTTGCATTGCCAATTGATGACCGTCTCTGTACTGCCAATGCCACTGCCACTGCCACTGTTCCGCCCGTCTGGCTTATTCTTCCAGCTGGCCCGCCCAGAGCCTCGCCCATCGCCCATCTCTTTCTTCCCCTCCTGCATTCCTCCGCCTCTGTCATTCTTTCTCCCTCAATTACTCCTCCATTTCTCCGTCGCTTATCGCGTTCCTTACGAACTTCGTGTTCCCCTCCCCTCCAGCTTCGTGCTCTACCTATTCTTTCCTTCTTACCACCAGCAGTTCGAGAATCCATCTACTTCCGGTCGGTCGCATCCACTCTCCAATTGCTCTGCTTGTCCCACCCAGAAGCTCTCCGCTCCCCAACCCCATCCACCACGTCACTCACCTCTACATTCTGGAAACCTGTCTAACGTGCAAGGATTGTTCTAGGCTGACTCCATTCTTATTCGACGACAGTACCATCGAGCTCCCTCACCCTCTCTCCGAGGCCTGCGCTGGCCGCGTCGAACCGGTGCTCGTCCATCCCCGACCGGTCCGATGCTTACCGTCCGTCGCTCGTGATAAACCGGGAATAAACCCACGACCCAGATGGACAGCTACGACGGCAAAGGGGAGAATGGGCTGGAACGAGCCTCGAGCGAAGTCCCGCCCCTCCCCAGTAGCCCCGAGGAGGACGCGAACAAGAAATCCACCAAGCGCGCGCGATGGGCCACCAAGAGAATGACCGCCGCCTCGGGCCTGCGCAAGAGAGTCTCCATCCTCGAACGCGGGCGCCGACAGAACCAGACGGATACCATGGCGAGCGCGACCGCAGGCGTGCCGGAAATCACCGAGGGAGAATCGGGATCGCGCAAAGTTCATTTCAACCTTCCTATTCCGGACGAGGAGCGGGACGAGGAAGGCAATCTCAAGGCCGTCTATCCGAGGAACAAAATCCGCACTGCCATCTACACCCCGCTCACCTTCCTCCCCAAGAACCTCTGGCTGCAGTTCCACAACATTGCCAATCTGTACTTCTTGTTCGTCATCATTTTGCAATGCTTCGAGATTTTCGGGGACGCCGATCCCGGCCTGAGTGCCGTGCCGCTGATCGTCATTGTCGTCGTCACCGCCGTCAAAGATGCCATCGAGGATTGGCGACGAACCGTGTCCGACAACGAACTCAACAACTCTCCAGTGTATCGCTTGACGGATTGGGACAACGTGAACGTGACCGCCGACAATGTCTCCCTCTGGCGTAAGTTCAAAAAGGCTTGCACCCGGGCTGTGGTTACCAGCTATCGAGGCATGAAGCGCCTCTTCCGCAAGAATGGGGCCGACAAAGATGTGGCGGGTGACGTGGAAATGGCGGATGCCAGGCCCTCGGTTGAGCCTACCTCGCCGATCGCGATCGAGATGACGGCAGTTTCCCCTACCATGGAGGCCCGTGCTTCTGGCGACTGGCCCGACCCCATGAACGATCACGACCAGCAGGCAAACTCGCCGTGGGCACGGACCAAGGGTAGTGTCTTGAACCCGAACCGGGTAACCCCAGGGAAGGCGCGATTCAAACGCCAACACTGGAAGGATGTCAACGTGGGTGACTTTGTGCGACTATACAATGGTGACCAAATCCCCGCCGACATCGCCATTCTCTCTACCTCCGACCCGGACGGAGCATGTTACGTCGAAACGAAGAACTTGGATGGAGAGACGAATCTCAAGGTGCGCAACGCCTTAAATTGCGGTCGCGTGTTGCGGAATGCTCGAGATTGCGAGAAAGCCGAGTTCACCGTCGAATCGCCGCCCGCGCATGCCAACCTCTACTCCTTCAGCGGTGCTATCTATTGGGATCAGTATGACGAATCCGGGGAGGCTCCGCAGAACCGCGTGGAGCCCATTACGATCAACAACATTCTGCTGCGAGGCTGTAGCTTACAAAACACCGAGTGGGTGTTGGGTGTCGTGCTTTTCACCGGACCGGAAACGAAAATTATGCTGAACCAGGGTCTCACGCCAAGCAAACGCCCACAGATGGCGCGCAACATGAACTGGAACGTGGTCTACAACTTTGCCATCCTCTTCATCATGTGTGTGATCTCTGGATTCATCAACGGGTTTGCCTGGGGCCTGGACGATGCTTCACTGACGTTCTTTGAGTACGGCTCCTATGGTGGCACACCTGCCGTTCAAGGTGTAATCGCCTTCTTCGTGGGCGTGGTCCTCTTCCAGAACTTGGTTCCTATCGCCTTGTACATCTCCCTGGAAATTTGCCGTGTCATCCAGGCCCTCTACATCTACTATGATATTCACATGTATTACGAGCGCTTGAAGATGTCCTGTGTGCCCAGGTCTTGGAATATCTCTGATGATATTGGTCAAATCGAGTACATCTTCTCTGACAAGACGGGTACCTTGACGCAGAACGTCATGGAGTTCAAGAAATGTACCGTCAACGGCGTGCCCTATGGTGAGGCATACACCGAAGCGCAATTGGGCATGCAGCGGCGGCAGGGACTGGTGAATGTGGAGGAGGAAGCTGCTAAGGCTCGTCAGAGAATTAGTGAAGCACGTGTGGAAATGATCCAGCAACTGCGCCAGCTTCATGATAATCCGTACTTGAAGGAGGAGAACTTGACCTTTGTGGCTCCACAGTTCGCCGCTGATCTGGGTGGTGCCTCGGGAGAGGCTCAGCAGCAAGCCACGATAGACTTCATGACTGCATTGGCATTATGTCATACAGTAGTCACGGAGCGTATTCCTGGCGACCCTCCCCAAATTGAGTTCAAGGCACAGTCGCCGGACGAGGCTGCCCTGGTTGCCACGGCCCGGGACTGTGGATTTACCACCCTCGGCCGATCGGGCGAAAGCTTGATCTTGAATATCATGGGTGACGAGCGTAGGTACACTATCTTGAACATCCTGGAATTCAACTCCACCCGTAAACGAATGAGTGTGATTGTGCAGATGCCTGATGGTACTATTCGTTTGCTGTGTAAGGGTGCTGATACCATGATCTACTCCCGCCTGGCCCCCGGCCAACAACGCGAGCTGCGTGATGCAACCACACGAGATCTCGAGACTTTCGCTCAAGAAGGTCTGCGAGTACTTTGCATTGCTGAGCGTACCATTGAACCAGAAGAGTACCGCGAATGGAGTGTCATGCACGACGCCGCCGCCGCCGCCATTGTGGACCGCGAGGAGAAGTTGGAAGAGGTATCCAATGCTATCGAGCAGAATTTGTATCTCCTTGGAGGTACGGCCATCGAAGATCGCCTGCAGGACGGCGTTCCTGATACCATCTCCCTGCTTGCCGAAGCAGGTATCAAGCTCTGGGTCTTGACCGGTGACAAGATCGAAACTGCCATCAACATCGGTTTCTCCTGCAACCTGCTTAATAACGACATGCAAATGATTGTCTTCGACGCGCCCTCCGATATCGACATGGCCGCCAAGTTGCTGGATAGCAAATTGGAGATCTTCGGTATCACGGGCTCAGATGAGGAGCTGGAGGCCGCTCGCAAGGATCACTCACCGCCTCCGCAGACTCACGCTCTCGTGCTGGACGGTGACACTCTTCGCTTCATGTTGGACGACGCCTTGCGGCAGAAGTTCTTGCTTCTTTGTCGGAAGTGTAAGTCGGTGCTTTGTTGCCGTGTCAGCCCAGCGCAAAAAGCTGCCGTGGTGGAGATGGTCAAGAACGGTTTGAACGTCATGGCTCTGGCTATCGGAGACGGTGCCAACGATGTTTCTATGATCCAGAAAGCCGATGTCGGAGTTGGTATTGCTGGCGAGGAGGGTCGTCAGGCCGTCATGTCGGCCGATTACGCGATCGGACAGTTCCGGTTCTTGCAGCGGTTGATTCTGGTTCATGGACGATGGGCCTATCGCCGTCTAGGTGAGACCACCGCCAACTTTTTCTACAAGGTTAGTCGAAGAATCTGTCTCGTTGTGCTCTGGGGATATCAGTGGACGAAGAGTTGCTGACTATTTGGCAGAACTTGGTCTGGACATTTGCCCTATTTTGGTATTCTATCTACGATAACTTCGACGGAACCTATCTATTTGAATATACGTATATTACCTTGGTCAACGTGGCGTTCACGTCACTGCCAGTCATCTTCATGGGTATCTTTGATCAAGACGTTGACGATCGGGTCTCCATGGCCGTCCCACAACTCTACATGCGTGGTATCGAGCGGAAGGAGTGGACGCAGTTGAAGTTCTGGTGAGTATTACTCCAAGTCCGCTTCTGGTGTATAATGTGCTAATCCTTTTTCCAGGATATACATGCTCGATGGATTCTACCAGTCAATCATTTGTTTCTTCATGCCCTATATGTTGTATCAAGTTGCCAACTTCCAAACGGAGAACGGAATGGGCATTGATGACATTTATCGCGTGGGTGTTCTTGTAGCCACCTGTGCCGTGGTTACGAGCAATACCTACGTGATGATGAACATGTATCGCTGGGATTGGTTCTCGACGTTGATCAACGCGATCAGTTCGCTGTTGATCTTCTTCTGGACCGGCATCTATTCGTCCTTTGAATCATCCGCCACCTTTTATGGTGCCGCAAAGCAGGTCTACGGGGCGTTATCCTTCTGGGTCGTGTTTTTGCTGACCGTGGTAATCTGCCTGACCCCGCGCTTCGTCTGCAAATGCATCCAGAAGGTGTATTTCCCCATGGACGTGGACATTATCCGAGAGAAAGTCATTCTCGGCCACTATGACTATCTGAAGCAATACGAGGCCTACGTGCCACCGGATGCCGGTAAGCTGGCGGGCTCGTCAGAGAGTGGAGCATCCGCCACTACTTCGGACCCGGAGAACACCCACCAGACCACTGTGCCGCGCCACTATCCGGGTGAAAACAATGTGGACCGCACGGCGAACTCGACGCCGGTGGCGCCCTTAGTGGATAGCCATGGCGCGCCGACCCGCCTCGACAACAGCCAATTCACGAGCGCAAACAGCAGTGTCGCCTTCGGCCTCCAACGCAACACATCCTGGGATAGCGCCAGCCGAGAGCAATCGGTGCTCTCGGGCCCAGTCCTCCCAGTCGACTCCACAAGCATGGAGCCCCAACAACCGCACAGCCCCTTGAAAAGTCGAGGTGATCCCCCCTCGACATACCCTGTATAGAAAGCGTTGTTTTTTGTTGGCTATTCCCCTTTCCTTGCAATTTTCCCTCTGATCTCCCACACAGTTTCTCCGGGGGGTGCATTGACTCTGCGCCCCCCTTATAAATACCTCACCCTCCTGATCCGCATAAAAGCTCTTTAGCCCCCCTGCGACCGATCTCTTCTTATATCCCCCCGGTTGATTTATTCCTTATAAATTCTTTCCGTCATTTAATGTCTTATTGAAGCGCAACTTGCCTTGCGCGGCTGTTGATACCGATTTAGTCGATATATCTCGCACATATTCAGTTAATGTAACATAGAGCCTTCCGTCAATAGGACATGCAATTCATTCCAGAATCTCAGCTTTCCAGTAAGCCCATTACCGAGACATCAAAAGGGCACATGGGGTAGCGGTATTACAGAATCAGCACTGGCTCTTTCAACAGAGCGAATTCCTTCCACCAGCCCCTCACTGGTCTCTGTTTGTCAGAACCTGCTCTTCCCCTCCAACCTCTCTAACCTCACCTGCCGAGGATGGACTTGTCGTTGGGACCTCCTGCTCACTCCGCGATCTGACGATAAACATCACTGCGAGTGTCCTCGAGACACTCATCTTTGTATTGGTGCATATGCTCATTGAATACGGCCCCGTTGACTCTGGGAAGCCCTACCAGGTCGAGTCTGTCTTCGAGAAGCTTCATCCTCTGCAAAAGGACCTCACTGGAACTGTTAGACTTGTCTTCAATAGCACAATTGGATTTGCACCTACGTCTTCTCATCTATCATCTCAACTGTACGCGCCACTGCTCGCGTGTGTCTTAGCATAGCCCATCAGCGATTGATGTATTCTCCGACTCACCTTGCACCACTTCATCCTCGATCCGGGCAACCCACGACGGTACAACATCCACAGCCCGTGATCTCAGAGAAAGAAGGAGCTCGCGTGCATACGCCGCAGCGGTCAAGGCAGCATATTTCCGCCAGTGCTCATTATCATGCGAGTCCGCATAATCCCCAATGCCACGAATGACCAGGCAAGGCAGGTTATTCATCACCCCGGCAGCTTCCCCGTCGAAGCACAGAACCTTCAGCTCTGGATTGTGGGCGTAAAAGTCCCGCGTGGCGGCATCCTTGATCACGGAATTCCCCGATGCAATCGTTCCGTGATGCACGGCTATCACCCGCCGACTGCTTCGCTGTGGCCTCGGCACAGTCTGCGTGGCATCGCACCCCTCACAGGCCTTTCCCTCCTCATGCTGATACTCGGCACGGTACAAATCATCCCGCTGCGGTCGCTGATACCCCGACACATCCTCCACGAGCCGAATATGCTCTGCGACAAAATCCGGCTTCCTGGGATCATTATACCGCCGCAGCAGATCCCCAACGACCGAGAGCAGCTTGTCCGGCGGAGCATTCAACTGCCCCGTCAGCTTGAACCGACCGTCGGGCAGGCGTTTGCCCAGATCATACTGAATGACACCCCCGAGTGTCCCCTGCGGCGTACTGACCACCACATCGCCCAGCCGGATATCCGTCTCCGCTGTCGGCGCTCCGCCTCCGATGCCTACCAGCAATGCAAACCGTAGACGTGGAAACGTCCTCACCATGTCTCTCGCCACGCGCGAGGAAGACTCGGTACCGTACCGGCCGGCCGGTAGACAACTCACAACGACCCCATGGTTTCGGATTCTACCGAAGGCGTAGGTGTTGTCGTCGCCGTCTGGAAGCGTCTCGGGGCCGGCATACTCTTCGTCTAGCATGCGGCAGGCGCATTCGTATTCTTCCTCCAAGGCGCATATCCAGCCTACTGTGTAGTAGTTCAGTGAGGCTTGGTTCGCGAGCTTGGTTCGGACGGGCCTCTCCGGGGAGATGGGGGGTGGAGATGTCTTTCGCTTCAACATAATCTATTCCTCCTGTAAAGCGTTCTCCAATTCCTTGTCAGCAGTCGGATCGAATCAGCAGTCGGATCGAATCAGCAGTCGGATCGAATCAGCAGTCGGATCGAATACTCTTATGGTAAGCTATCTTCTTCGTCAGTTGGATCTAGGAGTCGAGTACACTTATGACATACTCAGATGATTTATTGCGTATCGTCTGCCTATACCTCCCTGCAGAAACGGTTTGAGTCGTTCCAACTTCCGAGCGCAGTGCTCCGGGCGCGAGTGTAAGTTATAGGACCTGCCAGAAGCCATAGCAGCTTCAAATGAGGTGCCGCACGCAGAAGGGAGCATAGCGGCCGGCGCTTAATGCAACCTTTGCATTGGCGCCCGGAGGCCGGGTGAATAGCAGCACCTGGCAGGTTGTTTCATGCATGCGTGGCGCCTAACACGTCACCCTCCCTGTGCGGGCTCAGCCTCGCTCCTACTTGTTCAGGCGGCAAGGCTGAGAAAGGGCTGCTACAGAATTCCGAGTGAGCACACAAACATGGCCCGTCCAGTACCTGGGACTCGAGAAGATCATGCGGAAAATCATGCTCTGGCCAGGGCATAGAAGTCGACATCCGTCTTATCTATTCGGTGCCTGGTAAATTGTGAACCGCGCCGCACCGCCAGTTCAGAACCTCTTCTACCATATCCATTCGCCACGGGCCCTCTCGTCTGGCCTTCCATGAGTGGAAATAAAAATGTTGGTATCTGCAGCTGAAGGATGGGATGTGTAGCAATCATCATGGCGGAGTATTAGCGGGTTCTTACCTCCTTCTTGGCCGTAGTTCTTCTCAAAGGATTTCATTTGCAGTCCTGCCGGCATGCCATCAGTCGGTTGTACGTGGCGTGTCTATGGGTGCTGAAGACACTACTGAACAAACTAAAAGAGAGAGGATACAGTGGGCTATAGCTTCACCCACATGCTCTGTACGATGCATGTCATGAAATTGCAACAATAAGTTGTATGGATCACCGCTAGTTCGACTTTACGGAACCATCATGTAAAATATATGTCGGCGGCCAATATGACAACCATCAGCGGGTAATCCAGAGAGCAAAATGCGCCTTGCCTAGTTGGGCCAACAGGAACACGGAAACAAACCGAGCAAAACATACTTTACCAGAATTGTTCCATCATCTGCCATAACGAACAAAGTCATCCAGATGTTCCGATAGTTCCAGAGCTTCGCAAGACATCTACTAGGACTCTATTTTGTGTACAGAGTCAATCATCACAGCAACAGCGTTAGTGGTGTAGCGGTTAGCATTGTTGCCTTCCAAGCAATAGATCGGGGTTCGACTCCCCGCTGACGCAATTTCTTTTTCGCTTTTCATTTTCTTACGGCACACGATCCAGCCAAGAGACTACCTGTTATCTCTTATCTTCTTTTTTTGCGGTGCAAGGTCGTGCGGAGTTTCGCATCTCCGCTTCACCATGATCAACACTGGTGCTTGTTACTACTCTCGGAAGGAATGGCAATCGTTATGCTCGGGGTGTCTGCAAGTCAATCATTTAGCCCTAAATAATACCAATACATAGATAGCTGCTTAGAGCACCAGTGATATAGTTAGTACTCTGGAAATTTAGGGACAAATTGCGAACAAAGGCCACATGAAAAGTTACTTCAGATATCTCCCAAGCCATGCTGTCATATATGAGATTGCAAGTCCCCCAAGAGATTATACTAGTGGCTGACACCAACACCTTGTAGTTGAGTCGCCAATGAGACCAATCTCTCCGAGTGCTGACTCAAATAGCGACCTGTTTCATCTGCGATTTCCTTCACACTTCGAAAGTCGTTCGGCCCCGTGTCTTGCACCGGCCCTATCTCGAACCGATTGTACTTATCCTCATATCCCATATAGTGAAGTTTGTTCTTGATATATCGTTCGTTGTCTTCGAGCATACCAATAATCTGGAAAATGGTCAGCCGCTCAGCTTGGGTTCAAGTATAGAACAAAAAAGTGTTACCTCGTCGGGTGACCTATCGGTTGTACCTTGATGCAAATGTTAGTGATGTAGCAGAATATGTGTATCAGGATAAGACAATACCAATGGATGCCAGATGTCCCAACTGACCGAGCAGTTTCCAAGGGAGGGCTAAGTCACTCAAAGAGGGAATCATGAGGTCGTGCAGCTTGCCAAGCCTGAGGAGATCAGGTATATCGCTGGGCGGTACCCCTCCAGTTCCAATACTCAAGATCAGTCCGATTGTCTGGTCGCTCCATTGTTCCCTTACCTCCTTGAGAACATCGAGAATGGGATTGCGGAAGCCACAAGGAAATAGATCATCAGAAAACGAAGTGAGACCATCGGATGTTTCAAGCGAAACTTCATCAAGCTGACCCCGGGCTGACAGAAGAGCAACCATCGCATCAGAGATACGGATCGGGACGGTATCCTGATCGTTACTGCAGGGATATGTCCGAAAGCAATATGGTTTACGGTCCGATTGGACAGCGAATACGAATCTGCACCGTCAGCAAAATTCTCAGATGCCTTGGAAGAGATAAAGCCCTTACGTCTTGCCTCTACCTGCGATATCGTCTTCAAGCAGCGGAGCAGACGGAGTATGACAGTATCTCTCGACGATACTGTCGGCCACTTCCTGTAGCTTGTTCTTATCGAAAAGGGGACCGCCCCAGCTTTCACGCAAGATACAAGTCGAGAGAGTGCGATATTCAAGTAGACATTGTGCGAGTGTTAGACGAAGACGACCAAGAAGCAAGGCAATGACACTTCTGTCTGTCAGTTGTATACTGGCAGCAGATGCAATCGATAGGACTCCTTACCCGCCAATACCACAGCCGGTGATGACATCGAAATAGTCACACGGGCATATATCGCCGTAATTCGACTCTTCCCCATGAAGCGGTGGAGTTTCCTTCAAGATATTGGCCAAGATCAGAAGTTCACTGTAGCCGAGAATCCCCCCTCCGTCTGAAGAGGTATAATGTTATTGTGCTGATACTCCACCCACAAGGATTAAAGAGTAAGGGCTTCCGGACTCACCCAACGAGAGCACGCGCCAGGCCATAGTGAGAATCGCAGGACTGGCAATGCGATGGAATTCCCTATCTCTATCGATGGAAATATGTAGTGGAAATGGCAACTATAAAACAACAGTCAAACCCATACGTCACCAATTACATAATCCCTTGTCACCAAAGGGATGTATCACATGTCCCTTCCACTTGCAACCCTAGAATATCGTCTAACCTTGGGACCATTTGTGGCGTCCACTCGGAACATGCTAGTTCTAGACATGATCTATTATTGTCAACCGAGATCTCGGTTTCGGCGCAATGTTCCTTTGTCTCCCCCGTATCGTTTCCCTTGGCGTCGACCGTATTTCTTCCTACTTTGTCGCGATGCTGTAGCTCCACCTACCTCTTACTCTACACCATTGTGATACCAGCTAACACTAGCTCCTCGTATGGGAGATATGGTCCTGCAATAACTTACCAATTCGCTTTCTGGGTAGGCAAAAACGACATCAAGAAAGTCAAAAACCGAATGAAGTATGACTATCCTCAATGTGATGGCTTTGCGATTCGTGGTAAGTTCTCGTAAATCGACGCTCCATGTATGCGATTCTGTGAGACCCTAACATCATGCACATGACGGGTCTGTTTTAGTGAGAGGGTTAAAAACCCGAGGGAAGGCAAAGTACAGTACAGTGATCTGGCATCTTCATAGCCCACACTAGGATAGGTGATACTGGGCCACTCGATGCCAAAATCTGCACAATGGCACACCACAATCTACGGGCAGAAAAGAACTGCCTTTCACTTGGTACGGCTCTTTGCTTCACTTTGCCCAAGTGAAACTAACAACCCTGGGGCTTAGACGGGGGTGGTGTGCGCAGCCTCTCCTCTCTCCTCATCCTCGAGGAAATAGTGCGTCAATATAACATTACAAACGGGCTGGCTGCAGATGACCAGCCGCCAGGCAATGTGTTTCATGTCGCTTTTGGCACCAGCGGCGGAGGGTAAGTTGAGGAAGGGAAACGAAGATCAATCGGGTTGTCCGCAACTCACAGAGTATAGCCTAAGCGCGTTGATGATCAAGAAATATGCCATGCCTATGCAGGCATGCATCAATAGCCTCCGTGATGTCTCTAACACCGTGTTCCAACGACGTGCAGCTTGGCCAAATCTCGATCTTGGTGCTCTCACCGGTGGGCTTTTAGTCGGGTCACGGTTCAGTCAGGGACTGCTTCGGCAGCAAATCCAGCTGATCACAGGCACCCGCACACAGATGCAGAACCCTTCTTCCAATTGCAACTGGTAGGTACTTCGGTCGGTGGGCAGGTGAATCCTCACACAACACATACTGAGGTCGTCCATATCTAGCTACGTGGTTTGCCGTCGTTCGAACAGCGCTGGGAGAATCATTGACAATCGAGCGGTGTGCTTTGCCTGTTTTGCAAATGGACAAGCCAATCGTCTTGTGTGGGAAGCTGCCCTGGCCACCAGCGCTGCATCCACCTACTTTCCTCCCGCACAACTGGGACCCCTGGAGTATTACATCGATGGTGGGCTGGGCTTCAACAACCCGATTCTGACGTTTTCGAAACAGAAATCGTTCATGGGTATTGGAGACCGCATGTCGGCATGCATCATAAGCATTGGGACTGGGGAACCAACATCCGTCCAAAACCAGACGGCGCGAAACAGTTGGTGGCGGTTTTGGGATAGGCTTACCATCATCAACGTGTTTCAAAATGCACTTGCCCTTGCAACCGACATCAAGAACGACCATGATGCTTTCGAAGAAATTGCCGGTTTGTCATCGAATTGGTCCTATTTCAGATTCAACTGCGGCGGGGGGCTTGCAGATATCCCTCTTGACCAAGCGAGCCAGTTGCCAACCATCGAGAACCTGACCAGGGCTTATCTTGCGAAACCCCAAACGCAAGCGATGATACAAGATGCTGTGCGCGCAATGGCTTAGCCCGGTAGGTAGATAAATGGTGAACAACATTATTATAAGTTTAGTTACGTGCTTGATTTACTGGTCTACTATCCTATACCAACCCGCCATCCTGCATACTAAAGCTATGGTTACAGCTTTGTTCAGATCGATATTCATTCTTCTCATTGGCAGATTGTACATCTTTCTTTTACAAGCAAAAGTTATAACGCTGAACGTTGACTTGGTATGTTAGGATGGAGGTAATACAAACTCCACGTGCTACGGAATCTGTTTCTTAGGTGGTTGTCAAGTTCGTGTTACTAACAAGTAGATTGTTTCTCCACTCAAAACTTTAATGAAGTATATTCTACTTAATACAGCTGATCAAAAAGTCCCATAACATCGATCCCCAACCACTGCACATCATCCAGCGCATAGCTCGGATCATCGAGCAGCGGAAAGGAGATGGGGTCGAACGAGGCCGGACTCCAGGGCTGGACGGGCGCCGTCGGATCGAGCTCGGTCTCCCGGGGCCGATCGACATTCATTGACGGATTGCTAACCGGGACACGCATGGTGGCTGTCGACACCAGAGCCGTACCATCTGTGATGACGGGTGCGGTTGCTGTATTCTCAACGCACCTTGGGGCGCGGATAGTCTCGCTGCCCCTCTGCGTCTTGCCATTCCTGACGTCCGACACGTACTGCCGGGCGAGGTGGGCGAACTCGGCCACCAGGGAGCCCGGAAGCGCCCCCTTGCTGGCATACTCAATGCGGCTGAAGTGCCCGCCGGCCATGTCGAGGAGGGCGAGACTCAGCCCGGTTTCGGCGTGAGTGGGGTTGTGCACGACGAGGTCGAAGAGGATCATGAGGGCGGAGAGCGGGAGGACGGCCAGGATCCTACAGTTATTGTATTTGTGTCATTACCACACATCTAGAACAACGGTCACAAAAGAGAACTCACCAGACAGGCGTCGAAGGCGCGACCTCGATAAAGGCCGTGAGTTCAAGAACACTTCTCGCCGTGCGCAATAGTTCGCGCTTCAAGACGTCCTGCTGCGACACCGCGACGCGAGCAGTCCCTACATGGAGGATGGTCCACGATAGAGTGAGAAGAGCGTGGAAGTACAGATAATGCGTGAGTAAGGCAATCTTCAGAGCCAATGGCTCGCGCAGAAGACGAGGTCTCGGGACCTCGCCCGGCCGGAATCGAGAGGGGATCGCAAGACGCCAGGTCTCTAGCTCCGAACGTAGACTGTTCACGGCGGCGTTGTATGTCTGCAAGGGCTGGCTCACGGCGCTGACATTGAAGAGGGACTGATGGACCTTTGAGACTAGACGGCCGTACTTGATGAAGCAGAAGAACCAGTCGTAGTCCCCAAAGGTAGACTCTAGCACGTCTGGAATGGCACAGCTGATGTTGGAGTCATCGATGACCTGTTTGGCGGGTGTGAGTAAAGAGGAGCTAGGTAGATCGATTGGCATGGAATGACTGACGGAGTTCCTTGCCGTGCCAAAGCATGAAGTCTTTTCAAGATAGTAAAGAACCCAGAACGTGCGCCGGTGAGCCGTTTCTTGCACCCCGTTCGAGCGATGGTAGCCGAGTGCTTGTGCCATCATGCTGGCTTCTGACAACATCAGGGGTTCGAATTGGAAGGCCGACACGGTGGATGAGAAGATTGCCTGCCGTCAACCTTAGAAAGAGGGGGATACTCGATCATACGAAGTGTCATACCATAGCCATGAGCGCCTAGGATTCATGTAAGTGTCATCCTTCCCTCGAGATAAAAAGCAGAGATGCAAACCTGAACGGCAGTCAATGAACCGCGACCGAACACCAAGTCTGGAAAATACGACAGTGACCGCTCGAAGTATTGCCAGGCCTCACCCACTCCAACCTCGAAGCTGCCCCCCTCGTTATTCTGGCATCCAATGGCAACAATCGCGTAGAATAATGCCGCCCAAGCGCGGTCAGCAGCAAGCAGATGGGGCAGGTCCTCGGCCGTGGCTTTCTGACGGAATGTGTCGGGAGACAGAAACGGGTAGACTGGGTGGACGGCTTCAAAATAGGCTACTCTTCATCAATACTCTGCAAGAGGACTAATGGAAAAAGGTGCCAAGATACCGGAGATATGAGCTTGAATGCTGGCCCAATCAGGAAACTCGTGGCTCTGGCTTAACGAGTGCCGCCGCTGGATATAAGACTGCGGAATGGCACAGGCGGTTTTGATCTTCGTTGAAACGAGCGCGCGGATCTGCTCGAGTAGTTGGTCTAGTCGGTTATGCCCCAGTCTTTCATTGATCGCCTTGACTCGTTTCGCGGGGAAGAACGAAATATTGGGATTGAACCCGGAGATCGTGGTAAGCTCCAAGAGCACGATTAGTTTCGGTGTTCGGTCATCTCGCGGTTATGCTCATGCTACTTACCTGGTCTGGATGGCCCGAGTCTCGCAAGTGACGAGACGCTTGTCGATTGACCAGAAGAGAGTCCATATACAGCGCGCCGGTGCTCGAGGACAACGAGGTGGTATCAGTATCCGCAAGAGGTGTCAACGCTAGTGCACATCATCAGCCTTTTGAATCTCATGATTATGATTAATTCAACACAGACTACCTTCCAATTCATACTTTCGCTTGCGGGGCCTTTTCACCGGCGTAAAGGAACAGGGGCGCCCTTGCGACTGCAACAGCATATTAATGAGGGCTGCAGGGATGGGGGCCTGACTTACCAGGCAGAGATCGCAGGTGGCATTGGTGCCTGACAGACCTGGCAAAAATCAGCCAAAGCGGAAGAACTGACACTCCACAGAATCCACACTCACTGCATCGCGTTTTTCGGGTCCGACAGGCGTCGCACGCCTTGTGCAGCGCGGCAGAGCTTGATGCAGCCGCTGACATCATCTCCATGGCACAAAGATGAGCAGTCGAGGTGGAAGGAGACGAAGAGAAAAAGGCCGCTGCTCTCAGCATTGGCAGTATCGGCCCCTTATTGCGTTGCTGTGTTCGCCGCCGACGAGCTCCGACGCCCCGCGCCGGCTGGCCCACGCTGGCCCACGCTGGCCCTAACTTCCGCTCCGATCGCCTCCGACGCTAGTCGCTCGTCGGCGCCGTCTATCATCATGTCTGCTACTAGGCTGGACTGCATTTTTTGCCCAGCAGAATGAGTGAAAACCCCCTTTCATCACATGCTGATGAGGTAGTGCTGTGGTGAATGCGATATAAATCGTCATGGAGCCTGTTATTCGCAACACACAGCTACCTTCGGGAATCTTGTTCCTCGGTCATTTTACCAACCGAGCGAGATTCTGTGCCCTAATTCCTTCTGTCGCCCTTCACCATGCTCGACCCAGCTTCAATACCTGAGTTGTCCGAACTGCCTGAGCAGGCTACCCACACCAGCAGGTCTATGTCGACCTCGTCCAGTGATCGGACAGCCGACGTGGCAGATGAAGCCGAACCGATGCAGATATCTCCAGAGAATCAGCATCAAATCCTCAAATTGGCAAGACGCTTCACGCAGGACTCGGTACATGAGTGGCCGCACGGCTCCTCTATCAATCCATTTACGGATGCAGAGGATACGTGCCTGGATCCCAACTCTCCCAAGTTCAGCGCCAAGCGATGGGTCCAGGCCTTGATGGAATTGACCTCGCAGGATCCCGAGCGGTACCCCAAGCGCCGAGCAGGTGTATCATACCGTCATCTCAGCGTGAGTGGATATGGGGGAGGTGCTGCTTACCAGCCAACTGTTGCGAACGTCGTGCTGCAGGGGCTGAGGGATTTGATGGTTCGTTTGGTTCCTGGAAGAAGACGCGAGGTGCAGATTTTAAGAGACCACGATGGCATTGTCCGCAGCGGCGAGATGCTCCTTGTTCTGGGGAAGCCAGGAAGGTTCGTACACTCAGATCCTACGAGTAACAGCATGATACGCTTTGACTGACTAGATTTCGTATCTGCAGTGGCGTATCCACCCTTTTGAAAACAATCGCAGGCCATACCAATGGACTATCGGTGGCGGATTCCACAGAGCTCAGCTATGAAGGTAGGCCAGACCACATCACATGTCGAGTGGGAGCTGACCGAAAGTCCCCTTGCAACCAGGCATTCCATGGAAGACAATGCATCGCAAATTTCGTGGGGATGTGATCTACCAGGCCGAGACGGACGTCCACTTCCCTCATCTCACGGTCGGACAGACGCTGTTGTACGCCGCTCTGGCCAAAACCCCTCGGAACCGGCTGCCAGGTGTATCCCGAGAGACTTATGCAACTCATCTCCGCGATGTGGTCATGGCTGTGTTTGGCATCTCGCACACCGTCAACACTAAAGTCGGCGACGACTTCATCCGCGGAGTGAGTGGTGGAGAAAGGAAGCGTGTCAGCATTGCGGAAACCTGTCTGACACAGAGCTGTATCCAATGCTGGGACAACAGCTCCCGCGGGCTGGACAGCGCCACAGCGCTGCAATTCATTCAAACCGTCAGGCTGGGCGTCAAGATGACCGGTACTGCCGCTGTGGTTGCTCTGTACCAGGCTTCGCAACAGGCCTACGATGTGCGTCTTTACCTCCTCAAGGTCCTGCGTGGGAATCGTCAAGCTGACCACTGCATCGTATGTGCTGTAAATAGTGCTTCGATAAGGTGACAGTGCTCTATGAAGGCCGGCAAATCTACTTCGGCCCAGTGGATCGAGCAAGACAGTACTTCGTCGACATGGGCTACCTTTGCCCCGATCGACAAACGACAGGAGACTTCCTTACCTCATTGACCAACCCGGTCGAACGAATCATTCGGCCAGGCTTTGAAGCTCGAGTGCCCAGAACACCCGATGAATTCGCCCAAGCCTGGGAACAGAGCCAGCTGAGAACAGAGCTGTGCAAGGAGATTGACCACTTCAACCAACAGCATGACGCAGAGGTTGTTTTTGAGAAGTTCGCAGCCTCCAAGAAGGCGGAGAGATCACGGTTGATGTAAGAAGCGTCACCAACTAGACACAAAATCGCTGGAAGCTTAGACTGTGCAGGACCCCGAGTTCACCTTATACCATATCGATCCCCCAGCAAGTCTTACTGTGCATACGACGAGGCTACCGCAGAGTCTTGGGCGACTCCACCTTCTTTTTCGCTACTGTGCTCGGGAACTTCTTCCTCTCCCTCGTCCTGGGCAGTGTGTTCTACAGCCTAGACGACTCGACCGCCAGCTTTGTCGATCGTTGCGTCCTTCTGTTCTTCGCCGTGCTATTTAATGCTTTGAGTAGCGCTCTAGAAGTGAGCCCGCGATGAGACTAATACCACCAATATGCGCTAACATAATTTCCAGATCCTAGCGTTGTACGCCCAACGACCCATCGTCGAGAAACATGCCGCCTACGCCTTCTACCACCCGATGTCCGAGGCCGTGGCATCCATGATCTGCGACCTGCCCAGCAAGGTGCTCTCCACCATCGGCTTCAACATCCCCTTGTACTACATGTCGAACCTGCGGCGCGATTCCGACCACGTGGTCATCTACCTGCTGTTCGCCTTCATGACCACCCTGACCATGTCCATGATCTTCCGCACGATTGCCCAGTCCACGCGCACGATCCCACAGGCGCTCACGCCCATCGCCCTGGGCGTGCTGGCGCTGGTGGTGTACACGGGGTTTGTCCTCCCGACTCGCAACATGCAGGGCTGGCTGCGGTGGATCAATTACATCAATCCGATCGCATACTCGTACGAGACGCTGGTGGCCAACGAGTTCCACGGCCGCTACTTCGAGTGTGCCAGTTTCGTGCCCTCGGGGCCAGGATATCAGGACGTTGCGAGTGAGTACAGAACGTGTGCCGTGGCCGGTGCGTCGACCACCTCGAGCCTGGTCAGTGGGGATGCATATGTGGCGGCCAACTATAGCTATTACTTCTCGCATACATGGAGGTACTTATTTCCTATGCCCTTCCAGACGATACATGTACCGTACTGACTGGAGTATGCTCAGGAACTTCGGCATTCTGATTGCCTTCATCCTGTTTTTCATGACGACGTACCTGCTGATTGCGGAATTCGTGATGTTTGACCATTCCAAAGGCGAGGTTCTCGTCTTTCAGCGCAAGTCACAAGCTGTCAGTGCCATCGGACATGCTGCACATGATGAGGAATCCGGCAAGAGCGAGGCAGCCACGACAGCAGAGCATGCTGCGGTGTCTGATCGTGAGCTCCATCTCCAGCTCCAATCCAACACCCTGCATTGGAAGGATGTGTGCTACGACGTGCCGATCAAAGGCGAGATGCGCCGCATATCCGACCACATCGACGGATGGGTGACGCCCGGGACTCTGACTGCATTGATGGTAGGATATTTGCTAGCTCCTAGTCAGTCGAGCCAGTACTGACAATGTGAGCGAACCAGGGAGCCTCAGGCGCGGGTAAAACCACACTTCTCGATCTCCTTGCCAGCAGGGTCAAGACCGGGGTGGTATCCGGGGAAGTCTTTGTCAATGGCGTCCCTCGCGACGCCTCGTTCCAGAGGAGGGTAGGCTATGTTCAGCAGCAGGACGTCCATCTCGAGACCAGTACCATTCGTGAAGCGCTGCGGTTCAGTGCCCTCCTCCGACAGCCGGCATCGGTGAGCAAAGCGGACAAGTATCAATACGTCGAGGAGGTGATCGACCTGCTGGAAATGCGGGCGTACGCGGATGCAGTCGTCGGTGTTCCGGGCGAGGGTCTGAACGTTGAGCAGAGGAAGCGGTTGACTATCGGGGTGGAACTCGCTGCAAAACCCGATCTACTGGTCTTTCTTGACGAGCCAACCTCGGGTTTGGACAGTCAGACTGCTTGGTCGATCACCCTACTGCTGCGCAAGCTGTCCGACCACGGGCAGGCGATTCTGTGCACCATCCACCAACCCTCGGCGATTCTCTTCGAGCAGTTCGACCGTCTACTCCTCCTGGCCAAGGGCGGTCGCACGGTCTACTTTGGACCGATAGGACAAAACTCACAGGTGCTGACCCGCTACTTCGAACGACACGGTGCCAGGCTGTGTACCCGTGAAGAAAACCCGGCTGAATGGATGCTAGAAGTGATTGGGGCAGCGCCTGGTACGCAATCCACGCACGACTGGGCAGCGACATGGAAGGGGAGTCGTGAATACCAGGAGGTGCGACGAAAGCTGCAGCATCTTGAAGAGCGCCAGGCCTCGACGCAAAGCTCTGCAGTCGACTCTGACCAACAGTACGCGGCGCCGTTTCTGACCCAGCTCCAACTATGTACCCAGCGAGTGATGGAGCAGTACTGGCGAACGCCCTCCTACATCTACGCGAAGCTCATCCTCTGCTTTGGCGCGGTAAGTCTGCACCCCCTGCTCCTCTTTACATGCAGTCCTCATCACCGACGCAGGCCCTGTTCATCGGCCTCTCCTTCCTGGACACCGAAATCACGATCCTCGGCCTGCAGCACCAGACCTACGCGATCTTCATGCTTCTAGTCATCTTCGCCTTCCTGGCCTACCAGACGATGCCCAACTTCATCAAGCAGCGAGACCTGTACGAGGTGCGCGAACGGCCGGCCAAGACGTACGCCTGGTCGGCCTTCATGCTGGCCAACGTCTTCGCGGACCTGCCCTGGAACTCGCTGGCGGCGGTGCTGATCTTCCTCCCGTTCTACTACCTGATCGGCATGGACCGCAACGCGCAGGAGACGCACGCCACGCGCGAGCGCAGCGGGCTGATGTTCCTGCTCATCTGGTCCTTCCTGATGCACTGCGGCACCTTTACTGTCATGATGGTGGCGGGCGTGGCGACGGCCGAGGTGGGCGCGACGCTGGCGCTGCTGCTGTTCTGCATGTGCTTGATCTTCTGCGGGTGAGAGTTTGTCCCCACCCTATCTCTCGTTCAGTTCATCTTCCCCATCGATCCCAGCTAACCACGAAGTAAAGGGTCCTCGCCTCCCCCACGGCCCTCCCGGGCTTCTGGATCTTCATGTACCGCGTCTCCCCCCTAACCTACCTGGTCAGCGGCATGCTCTCGACCGGCCTGGCCAACACTGAAGTCCACTGCTCCACCCTCGAGCAGATCACGATCCAGCCCCCGTCCAACCAGACCTGCGGCAGCTATCTGGCCGCGTACGTGCAGCAGGCCGGCGGCAGCGTCGCCAACCCGCAGGCCACGCGGGACTGCGCCTACTGCCAGATGACGGACTCGAACGTGTACCTGACGGCACTGTCGGCGGAGTATGCGGATCGCTGGCGGAATTTCGGGCTCATGTGGGTGTACATCGGGTTCAATGTGGTTGCGGCGTTGGGGTTGTATTGGGGGGTGCGGGTGCGGGGTGGGGTGGATGTTTCGCGGTTGTGGCGGTGGGTGAAGCGGGGTTAGGGCTGGTGGGGAGGGTGTGTTGGGGGGTTTTGAGTGTGGATTCGTTGGTAGATGGTGAGGTGGATGTGTTTGACATGGTTGTGTTGTTAATGTACTGTAAACGTATCTTCGGTGTTTATCTCCACTCAATTGGTAATCTGTGGCTATTGCAGTTTCTTTTCTTTGGCCAGGTGTGGTTGTCATAGTCAGGTGTTTACTCTTTGTTTGTCCACCTTGGGCTCGGCTCGAACAATGATGTAACGTTAATCATAACAAGAGTGCGATTCCTATCCCTGCACATCAGAATATGTCTACTTCAAGGTTTCTAGTTATTGCGCCTGGCTCTATTCCGTCCCCGGTGAGGTTGACGTCAGTCGGCGCCGAAGCCAAAAGTGGAGCCACTGGTTTCGCATCGGGACTCGGCGCCGAACCGATAAGATAGGCCTAAGCAGTGTGATTAGATCCAATGCCATGTTGATGCCAGGGCCGGACCTTCCACGGCGAAAGGAGGCGATCAAGTCGGTGCCAGATAACGAGTGACAATTTCGGTCATTATTGTATTGGTGAGCAGTAGTAACAACGCATGCATGGACAAGAAAAATTATGACTGTCTGCGCAACTGTGCTGTGATGCATGTAAAAACCATGATGTAAAGCTGTAGAAGTCTCACTGCCAAACTAACTCAAGAAAAGAGGAAGGAAAGGACAATGTACACAGAAAAGTCAATCATCACAGGATGAGCAGTAGCCAAGCAATAAAGCACAAAGCAAGGGACAATCGACTCCGTCCACACTTTCGTCTCCACAGAAACGCGCTCTCAACCCGTATATCCCAAAACATGGAAGTAGCAGCGTAACCCCCCTAACCTCTATCTGGATTCGCCCGAGGTCCGTGATCTGGCCTCATTATCATTCACGGTGGTTGACTCTCAAAACCACGATCGAAGGGCCAGTCCCGTCGAGGCAAGGAATTACTGAGTAAACTCGGCGAAGTCGGCGTTGACCTCTCCGTTGAAGGTGATCTCGATGTGGTCTCCCGAGGGCTCAGATGGGGTGTATGATGGACGCTTGTTGTTGTCGTGGCACTTCCCGTCGGGGCAGGGGTCCTCGTGGCAGCCGGCGTCGGGGCACTCAACTGGGGTGGGCGATGGACTAGTGCAGGGTTCCTCGGGGCAATTATCGTCAGGGCAGGTGTCATCGGAGCAGGTCGTGTTGACGCAAGGATTCTGGGGACACGGAGCAGGGGTCGTTTTGCAGGTTTTGCAGGGAGTAGGGGTCGGCTCGCAGTCATCACATGGAGTGGGGGTCGGCTCGCAGTCAACACAGGGGGTAGGAGTAGACTCGCACTCGTTGCATGGCGTCGTAGTGGGCGGCGCCACAGGTGAGGGAGTCGTAATGCAGGAGGTCACAACCGACGGTATCGTGGTAGATTCGCACTCATGGCACGGAGTCACAGTTGAAGATGATACAGGCGACGGAGTCGTAGTGCACGTAACAACAGGGGAAGGTGTCGTCGAGCACGAGGATGTCAATGGCGCAGTCGAATCACCCGGCAACGGGTCCGTAATAACCGGTTCCTGAGGACTAGGAGGCGGCGAGGTAATCTCCTCAGAAGAGGGAGTAGTAGTGGAGGGCTCCTCCGGCTCCTGGGCAAAAGTGGGTGGATCCTCAACCTCCAGTTCTGGCGCATTGCCGGAGCCCTGGCCTGGTGCCGACAAGTCCTGCCTAGACCGACGCCAGACTGACGGGGTCTCTGTCGGCTGAACCCAGATTGTCCACGCGTCATCGGGCTGGATCAGGATTGGCGGAGTGGCGGACGGCGAAGGTACCCACGAGCTCACTGGGGTCGATGATGGAGCGTAGCTCACGAAGCAGTAGCCCTGGGTTTGAACCTGCGGCGGTCCGACGTCTACTATCGCGGCGCCTGGGACAGTTGTGCTGCTGTGGTCTATACCGCTGAAGACACATGTAACATCCGGGGTGCTGGATGAGATGCGGGAGATGCTCAGTCCGTTGTCTGTTGGATCAAGTGTTAGCAACCATGAAAGAACAAGCACGAGTAAGTAATGTGAGGGGATATCGTACTGATGGCAACAGGAGCTCCGTCAGTGGAAAAGCTTTGGGTGAGCTGCACACCACCAGCCGCGTAGAACGTTATTGGAACATCGTTGCGCGAGCGAGCGGTGGGCAGAGCCCGCGCAAGAAGTCCGAACGAGGCAATGGTGACGAGAGTAGATGCTGAAGCATACATTGCGATGGTTGATCTTTGTAGCAAAGAGGCTTGGTTTGGAGATTGAACGATCGAGAGCAGACTTGAATGTTGCTGTTGTACTTGCTGTTGTTGTGAGGATGTCAAACCGATGTTGTCTGATGCTCTTGAGGTTTATATAGACTTCATCTTCATACTACAAGCTATATCTACTGCAGATAGAGAGGCTATACTCCCTGACAGTATGGTAAACAGTGAGGCTCAATCCAAACGCCTGTCAAACAATAAAGACGGCCGGCACCCAACCATGGATAGACTCACCAGTGCCTCGGGCTGAGCCCTCCGACCTAAGATTATTCGCACCGAAAGCTCCAATAAATCCGGGGAAGGCTTATTCCACAAGGCTTGTGTGGACAAAAATAGTGACAGGGTGCAGTGCCTCCGCGGCCTGAACCATGGAAGAGATACGACACCACCAATAATCGAAAGTGGCTCGCCGGCGTACCAAACAACAGCAGCAACACGAACCCGTGCTTGCTCGAGTACTCTTGGGTCAATCACGAGCAGGTATTTTAAGCTGATGCTACACGGAAATAGACTATAGACTAAGCCACTTGCTTCGACTGAGCGGGTACCAAAGCCACCGCTCCGTTTGGGTGCATAACTTAAAAGCGGCTGTACTGTGGCTGGAATTAGCCTCAGCAACATCAGAGTACGAGGTAGTAGTCATTTTCACTACACAGCATCTCTGGTCAGAATACCAGTAGTCAAAGAGCATCCGAGTGGTAGCTATCCGGATTCACTAGGCCAGTCGTGTAGGGCGAACAAGACCTGTGGTGGACTACCCTCAGTAGATGCTCACATTTCATTGCAACCTTGCTAGGGACAATGATTCCGTTGCCATGAGCAGATAGTGGGACTAGACAGAGCCATCACTAAAGGCAGCCGGGTCTAGCCTCCCAACTCTAGCCCCCATTCCTGTCTAATCCGCTCAAGCCATGCCTTGACACTGAGGACCTCCCCGCCCACGCGGACATTGCCTTCGCCGATCCTCGCTTGGGCGATGGGATCATAGGGCGGAACATGCAGCAACTCGTGATCATGGCTGCAGATCTCCACTGCAAGCGTCCCCGCCCGCAGTTCGTCCGCGCAGGCTTTGTCGTAATGAACACCTGTGCAAGTTTTGCACACATAGAGGTCATCCGCATAGGTCCAGTGGGCCCCACAGCCCCCCTCGCAAAAGATATCCATAGGTCCCCGGGATTTCCAGGGGTTGTCCGAGTAGTCGGGATTCGGGCTAACCAGGGACCAAGCTGCGACAGTGGCATCCCACATGCCAACTACTCGAAGGTGGCCGGCAAGACGAATGTACCCTTCCCAATCATTGAGTGGGTCGTTGTCAGAGAGAAGAGCGAGGTCGGCCTTGAGGAATGGACGTAGCGTATCCTGGGCCCTTTCCATGCTACCCCGAAGGACGTGGTAGTGTGCAAGCCGCTGTGCGCCATGTCGCTTGAACTCGTCCGTCAAGTCCTCGCAAGTTGCGACTCGCGCCAACTTTTCGAGCTTGATCATGTATGATGCGCCGGTGTCCAGGTTATGCTGCACCTCGGTATAATACGCCGATGCGAGTCGGCTTTCCGTCCGACTACAAATGAGGGACAGATCTTTGACGGCGGCATTCGCTGGACACACATCCAGGACGCGCTCCCATTCCTGAATGGCGTGAATTCGATCCTCATTTTGATGGCCAAGGTACTATTAACGATGGCGTGCGTGATGGTACTTTAGCCCGCTTCTTACATAGCCCATCCAGGGGTCTTGGGATTCAATTTCTCCATTTCTCAGTGCTTCTCGCTGGGCCTCACACTCCGCCTCAGCAGCAGCAATAGCCATCCTGTAACTGGCGAGTACAACATCAAGGACATCAGTGTTAGATGCCAGAGCAAACAGTGCGTTATTCAAATTGTCGTCAAGCCACAACGAGCGAACTGCAGCTGTGCGTCGGTCGAGCTCCGTGGTGGGGTCGACGGCGCCCTCCAAAACACGAAGAAAGTGAAGGGCGCTTTCATAGTCGTTTCTTTTATGGAAACTTGCGAACAGCCTGTTCAGCGGGTCGAACTCGCCCGGGTGCTCGTCGAGAAGATCCTTGTACATTGTGAGGGCCTGGTCTTCGTGACCAGCCGCCTCATACCAAGAGGCCACATCCTGCTTCAAAAACAATAAGCATCTCTTGCCTGAGGATCCCTCCGGCGCCTGATTGCTTTCAGCAGCAAGTCTTTCAGTTGTCGCCTCGAGAGTCCGAATGGCACGCGCATAATCTTTCTTCAACGCGTATGTATGTGCCAGGTCCCATTCTATTTCCCAGTTCTCAGACATAAGTGATGACGCCAGCTTCAATCGCTCAATAGCATCGTCGTATCGCCCATATGTAAGTAAGATTAATGCCAGGCTGTGGATCTGCTTTGGTCGAGGCTCTCTTCTTGATTCCGTCTCAGTGACCAAAATTTGTCTTGTTTCAATACTGTCCCTGTCGGGATCTCTGGTTGGTCTTCTGACACTCGGATCTTTACGGTCGCTCGGTAGGCGCATGTATATCTGCATGCGGTCCAACACGTCACAGACCTTCCGGAACAGCTCAGCCAGGCTGCTGAAGATGCGCTTGAACTTTGCCCCGGTGTCGATCAGGTAGGCGATAGCATTGAAACAGAGGCTACTGGGCGCGAACACCTGTGCCAGAAAGGAAAAAGGGAGAACATTTCAGCCCACTGTTCGAACTAATCGGCACGAGGGTGACTGAGACGTACCATGCTCGCGCCCTGCGCAACAATGCCCCCAAGAACCTTCACAAATGCCAGCGTCTTGTCGATCACAGCCTTCCACTCTTTGTATTTAGTGTTCCTTGAGATCCTCCGCTTCCCGGACAGACTTCCTCGATGGTGTAATTCGGCGCGGTCGTCAGATCGACCTTGGTGGTCTGCGCGAACGAGTGGCACACGCGCTCCCACGCCTCTTGGAGGTTGTACTCGTCGTTGGGTTCGGAGGTTGCGGTCATTGTTGCTCGCGAAGTTCTGAGGCCGGGAAGACTCGACGATCAGTGTTGGGCTCGAAGCTGATCGCGCGGGTGGAGGAAGGCGCAATGAGAACGATCATGTCGAGGGAGGGAGTCTGATGGGGGATTCTCTCATCCTCCAGGGTGTTTGTGTCTGTTGCGCGCCATTCCCCTCCAATCTTCCCCTCAGCTGAAAACCACGCGCGTTCATGCCAGGAGCGTCATCCTAAGTAAGCGCTTCAGTTGAGGGGATGAGCGTACTACTGCATGTGCAATCGAGTTGACGATGTTCATTTGACGCCACAGAATGGACGAAGAAGTAAGCATTAGCCAAGAAGGAAATTGGTAGCGACGGGAGGGGATTCAGATTGAGCAGAACTCGGTGCGGAGAGACTCAACAAGGGGCTGAGAATCTAGATATCGATCAATTCATCGAGAAGAGGAGGAGAATCTAAATGGGATGACGGTGATGTTGACTGAGAGAGAAACCGAGTCCCGCGCCTGCCACCATTTCCAAAAATGGCAGGTGCCGGCCACCGGTCGCCTTCACCGCCTGTGCCTGACCACGGCAGTATAGATGCAGCCTCAGGCACGAACATACTCGTTTTTGCAAGCCCATGAATAGATCGTCTCTTATTGAATGCTTTTCGTACAATGTATATTCTGTAGTGATAATTGAGGCTCATAACTATGGGTGAGCATATAAGCCAAAAATCCAGTGGTACAGGTGTGCTGCGATCCGGATTACTCAACGCGGATACATATATCGGGACTGAGATGCATAAGTTTGGGCTTGTAGACCTTTCCCAGCATCGCTGTAGCAGGTTGAGGAAAGCAATGCAGCAAGGCTCTCATTCACTCTCCGAACCTGTTGAATTGTTTTTTTTAAACAAATGTATCAGCTTCTTTCCAAAAAAGCATATATGGCTGAGACCTTCAACCTGAATCACTGCTAGGGAATGCCTGGCATTCACCGTCCACAAGGGCCTGCGCCAGTTCACTATCTAGCAAATCCAGGTCATGTAAGAACACGTTGAATCAGCTTCTTTGGTTGTACGAAGAACTTCAAAATAGAGTTAGAAGCCCACCGCATCAGCAAATGATAAGCAGGTCAGGGAATTAAGAGTGGTGACGATGGCGACTCCCCTCCTGTGAAGCAGAAGACTAAGACTGGCGGCTCCTCTATACACAGAATCAACCATCAAGTCCGGAAAATGATTCCAGGGTGAAAGTCAGGGCCAATAACCACGAGCGGGAAATATATTAGCCAACGGGTGGTTTTGAAGTTAATCGCCTACGTGAGCAACGGCAACTGTACTGCCGTACGTACTCCATAAAATTCTGGAGGAATTTGAGTAAAGGTCGAAGATCGACTGCACCTTCGTCACCCAAGGACACAAAGCAATGAACTGACATCATTCGCAACAAGATCAATTGCACCTGGCCGTGCTGACAACCACGCTTACCGCAGTGGTCAGTGGTCAATGGTCAGAACTAGTCGGCAGTTGGCACGCATGGACGCCATTCCGTCATTGGAGATAGCCCAAAACCTATGCCCCTTTGTGTAGTAGTTATGTCGTTAAGCGCGGGAGATTCTACTGTTGATCCTTCGCCAATTACCCCCTTCTAAGCGAGCCCGCAGCTCGGAAATATTCGCCGGAAACTCCACTTCTTGCAGGGTGGATGAGATTGGAGTTTGGACTGTTGGGGAAGGCCCGCTGGAAGGTCTCAGGTTAGTGTGGGGCAGGGAGGAGGAGAGTTGCGATCTCCTCGGACCATCAATGAGGTGAGATATTTCACCTTTGCAGGTTCGTTAGAATCAGTCTTGGTGACATTTGGTGGGAATGATGTTTCCAGACTCATACATACATACTATGTAGTGTCAATTTGCTATGAGTCTTCCGTAGGTTAAGGGTAATCTCGTAATCTCGGCTGAGGTAATCCGAAGGACGGGCGGACGATCGCAGCAGGTTGACCTCATCTGGTCACAATTTCGACACGGGGGTTGGGGGATGTCTAGTTTGGAGGCAAGTCCAAGTTTGGGGATAGCTGGGAGACTTGACAGTCTCCGTAGTGGGCTATTAAGTTAGTTCCCAGGTCCTGCAGCAAGCCTACCAGCATCCGGAGTTCCCCCATGTTCGGCCACGGATCAGATCTCAGATATATTTGCTGAAGGGGTGAGCTATGCACTTGATGGGAATCTCTGTAGCACTCGACAATCCAAGATCCCCAGATGACTCAATTAGAGCTGTGTGCAGCAGAGAACGGCGACCGACCCAGACAAATGTGTCAAGCCTGTCCCTCCACCAAAACATCGAAAGGAAACAACCCACCTCCGAGGTCGGGGTCACTTGGATTCCACCCCCAAGTCAATTGTGAATGATCCCCGCCAACAGCAACCCGTCAACCGGGGATAAAGTATGGTCGGTACTCGGTAGAATCCCCCCCCCATCGATTGATCTAATTGTGATGCATGTGTGGCCACCCTGCAGCGGCCACTGCGAAAGACCTTGTTTTGTGGCCAGCAACAATCCCCCGTCCAGCCCTGTAAACTGGATTTTGATGCGAGTAGGACCTTGGTAGCCGCCGGTCTGCACTACAGGTTACTCTTTCGGGGGGGGGGGAATCAAAAACTAGGTACCCTCCTCGAGCATAAGTACGGATCATAAACCCCGTGCGATGAATCAGTCCAAAAGTCAGATTCAAAGCTGTGCTTCTGCCATGGAAACTCTGTGATACATAGAACCCCCGGGGATTCCCCCCCCCTCCTCCCCTTTTCAAAGCTAATCTCGATCTGATGTGAGTAAGACGAGGCATCCAGGGTATTTGGGAGGGTGTGACGGAGATCCGCGTATCACAGGCACGGAAAGGATGATTCATCACCTCTCAAGCCACCAAGTCCGATCGCGGAAACTGCCAAGGCCCACTGCACCACACGGCCAGGCTGGAAAAACTGCATCTTTCCCCCACCCGGATATCGAATCCGTGATTTACAGGTCTCTTATTGAATGGGGGGAAGGGGGAAAGGGTGGTGTGGGAGATGACACCGCCAAAAACGCCTCCACTGGCTAGTCTCGCCTAAAATACGAATCGTGCATGTCTTACTCTAGTACTCCGTAGAAGTCAGAAAGAAGTAGGCGACAGACAGGCGGGGTAAGAGGACGGAGAGCGTAGGGGCAAAGGCGCAAAGGCAACACGAAAGGAAAAAAAGAAAAAAGAAAAAAAAAAAAAAAAGCTCACATGCCCCTGAATGCGTTCGACTTTCGAGAACTATGGAAAGAAGTGGAACCCATCGACTCGAGGTCCAGGAAGATAGTCCCGAAGGCCAAAGTGTTAAATTACTTTTCCACTGCTACCCTACGTCACCGGAGGTGCTGGGAGGGAGCTCTGAGGTGTTTTTTCCGGTAGCGAGCATTCTGGGTTGGTTTCTGTCGGCTTTACTCGGCTCAACCCGAGGGGAAGGAGGTTCTACATGATTACTAGTCAAAGAGTGAAGGAGGGTCTCACTCACAAGTTCACAACCGTCTTTCTCCCTTCATAGTACGGAGTACTGCAGAGACAGTAAACAAAAACCTGGAATTGAGAACTATCTTAATTCCTGGTAATCCGGTTTAGATGGGTGAGCTGAGCATGGTCAGACGTACAGGTCCAAAATCACAAACAAAGGAAAAACCAAGTCGACTGGGTGGAAAATGCACCGACCGAGGGTCGAGGCCCTGGGAGCCCCAAGCGGCCGGCAAAGTTACTTGCCTTGCCTTGAGCAGCCAACAACTAGTCTCGGGGAGGGAAAGTGAGGTGGAGACAGTGGAATGCAGTGGACTCGAGTGGCCTCCAGTCGCCTGTTTATTCAAACCTGTTTGGTGGTTGGCTGCAAGGGAGCCCTAACCCACTACGTCACCATCTTTCACAGTCCCTCTCAGCCCAGGAGTGGAAGGTAAAGGAATGAAGGGCTTGGCTGCTGCTACTACTACTGCTGCTGCTGCTGCTACTAACTTACTACTACTGCCGCTGCTGCTACTGCTGCTACTGCTGCCGCTGAGCAAAGTACGGAAATATTCACTTGATGAGTTCCCGTTTGCGCTCAGCCTATTCTACAAAAGTAGACCATAGTGCCCACCTTTGCTGTTTGTTGGTGGGCTTTTCTTATTTACCTGACTCTTACTTCCAACCGGTTTACCCCATAATTTCCCACCCTTCGCCTACACATCTACATCTACATCTACTACACGATCGATCTCCCCCTCCCGATCGGCCGTGATGGAAATCTCTCGAGTCCTGAATTACATTGACGAAGCGCCCAAATGGGTGGGAATGGGGGGCACGGACGAGATCAGACAACTACCCAGACAACTACCCAGACAACTACCCAGACAACTACCCAGACAACTACCAAGACAACAACCCGAACCCCAGCCATCGCCTGAACGACAAAGCCAATCGTCCGAAGAACCCTCCCCGCTCCCCCTTGCCCTTCCCTTCCCCCGATCGACCATCACCACCCCAACCCCAACCACAACCACAACCACCACCTCTACCACCACCCCCACCACCACCCCGAACCCTCCCTCACATACCATAATCCGCAACAAGAAACCCATCCCGCGACAGGCGGGACGCGGATACGCCCCGAAGAGCCGAGCCGCGCTGGCGTGCAACTCGTGTCGACAGGGGAAATTCAAGTGCACCGGCGAGAAGAACCAATGCCAGCGGTGTGCCATGTTGGGCAAGCAATGCTGGTACCCGGCCCATAAGCGTGAGCGGATCCAGAGGTAGGCATGATCCCCTTCCCTCTCTGATGAGGATTCGGATAGATTTATCACATGGACATCGCGGTTAATCTTCGGGGTTGGCATTTGACAGGGAGATGGATCAACTGGTCACGGAGGCGAATGAGTATCGATTGATGCTGGAGCTGCTGCTGTCCCGGGTCAATAAAGAAGATGCGGAGGATATTTCGGCCCTGCTGTTCAAGGTAGCTACTGGTTACTCGTTTTATTTTCCCTTGACTTGCTGGCGTGGGCTAATATTGGGACTGTGGTTGAAGTACGAAAAGTAAGGGTGATGGGGCGTCAAGTTGACTTGACCCTTGCATCCCTCGACAAACAATTACTCGACGACTGGATCGGCGAATCTCCCGACGGCTCTGGAGAAAACATGGGGCGGAAATCCATGCCAATACCCTGGAGGAGCTCAGCCTGTCCACAAAACAGGACGACGGCATTTTACTCGCTCCGATTGCCAGCGCATGACCCTCACGCAATGCCTCTTTCGTCGTACGGCAGGTTTTTGTCGCGCAGCCAGGGAGGAAGATCCTGGCATGACAGATTCTAGACCGACTCAGCGGCGATTTTCTTTCCTTTTTTTTTGTTTCACCTTTGTATTCCAGATAGAGATACCCTTCCGATAAGGAACACCCCAATCAGACCTGAACAAGTACAGTAGAGTGCCGGATAGCAGAGAGTCGGCCGGAAAAGATAGTCTCTCCGATAACATTTATTCAACATGCCACCGGAGACAACCGAAAAAAAGGTTATTAGCCCACCCTCCGATCCCCACTTGCTGCAGAAATCCTGATTTCAGATCCCCTAGCAGATGGTGCCCCACGCTCGTCAGCCGTAGCTTTTGCTGGACAGTAGATAAGCTCATTGCCAAGAGCACGGTTCGATGATCCGGGCTATCTTAAGCGACGGCCGTGGGGAAGGTCTGGGGCTGTGGTAACCGGCACGACGAGATAGCCGTATTGCCACAAAGCCATGGCAAGGACTGCACTACACCACACATACTTTCCCCTTCATGGATTGAACTTTGAGACTTTACTGCAACAGCTTCAAACAGCATCATTGTAAGTTCGAAATGTATTCCCATCCTACCTGGAGCATCTGACCCTGACTTCAACCACGCTCATCCCCTCGCGATAACCGTTCAGCATACCCTAGATTCTACAAAGTGTAAATAAAATCCGGCCTCTTATCCCCCAACACCTCCACCTCCTCGGTCCCCAACCCCTCCAACCGATGATCGCGCTCCCCGCGCAGCCGCCGTCGATTCTCCTTCCTCAACAGAAGATACTGCGTCACCGACCCGCCAAACAGGAACATCACCAGATACCCCAGCACGACGCCATGTCCCGGATAGAACCGCGGGGCGTCCTCGCTGCGGTAGATGTTCGACGAGACGATGCCGTTCAGATTGCCCCAGCCGATCATCAGCCCGAGCGTGATACCGCGTTTGTAGACTCCTAGTGTTTATCGTTCCAGTTAGCCGACACGGTATGGCAGAGGGTGATGGGGGCTGCTGGCTGCCATGGAGTGACATCAATAGCGACGGAACTCACCCTCCACATTATTGCTGACCCAGGAGATCGTATTGGCGATGCAGGGGTAAATGCCCATGGCGCCGAGGAAGACACCCGCGTACTGCACCCCGGGGGTTTTCGAGCCCAGCAGCATACAGAATCCGGCGATGCCGATCAGCGACACGCAGATGTTGCACAGACCGCGTTGGCGGGTGCGGTCGGCGAGGTAGCCGATGCTCACGGTCAGGATGGCGGCGCAGGCGTACGGAGGGACGCTGAGGAGCTGGGCGCGGGTGGAGGAGTAGCCTTTCTTGTGTCAGTGCCCAACAGCTGAAGCTGAAGCTAGTGAGTAGGTGAAGAAGGAGGAAATACCCTATATCCCAGCGTTAGCACCACCATGACCCGCTGCAGGAGGGTAAACTCACCAGTTGGTTAATGATAGTCGGTGTGAACAGCGAAAACGCATACAACGCCCCATCGGCCCCCATGTAGATCACACACCCCAACCACGTCTTCGAATCCTTCAGACTGGCCCAGATGTACGCCGTCTTGAACTCGTGCTCGCCCAACCCGCTCGCCTGCTTATCCGCGGCCAACCGCCGCAACACCCGCTTGCGCTCGTCCGCGCTCAGGAACGCCGCGCGGTCCGGGAAGTCGTAGACGAGCCAGTACGAGAGCACCCCGATGACGACGGTCGCCAGCCCCTCCAGGATAAAGATCCACGCCCACCCCTGCTTGCCGCCCACGCCGTCCATCTTGGCGATCGCGGCCGCCAGCAGTCCGCCGAAGGAACCGGCCAGCGCCGCGGCGGAGAAGAAGATCGCCATGCGGATGCCGAACTCGGAGCGTTTGTACCAGCACGACAGGTAGTAGCTGATGCCCGGGAAGAGGCCCGCCTCCGCGAGGCCCAGGAACCATCGCGCCGTGATCAGCCCGCCGTAGTTGTGCACCAGGCCCATGGTCGTCATGCAGATGCCCTGTCGGTCGGAGCATACGTCAGCTTACTGGCTGGTTGTATTCGCCTCCCTACCTCGGAAGGGTCGTTGATGTCATGGAATGCCACGGGAGACGTACCCAAAGAACGATGATCGTCGGAATGAACAAGCTCGGCCGCGTCCGTTTCAGGAGGACATTGGTCAGGGGCTCGAAGACGGAGTACGAGACGAAGAACACGGTCAGCGAAGCGTTGTACTGCGCATTGCTCATGTTCAGCGCCTGCTGCAGTCCGTCGAGCTTGGCGTTGCCGATGTTGGTGCGGTCGAGGAACGAGGCCAGGTAGAGTAGCGAGAGCCAGGGAATGAGGCGCAGGTCGAGCTTGCGGAGTAGACGGCGGTCCTGCAGGTGTGGAGGTCAATTGCACGTTCCCAACTGCAAGCACGATACATACGATATTGGCTTTCTCTGCCTCGCTCAGACCAGCATCGGGATCGTCGATCTCGTGCAGGTGTTCAGCGGTGGGTTTGGAGATCTCCGGGTCGTGGAACTCGGGGGTTTGCTCGTCGGGAGCTGGAGGTTGGGCGCCCATTTCTTTGGTGTCCATTGGATTGAGGCGGGGGGTTGTAGAGGGAGTGAGGTGGTGTGCGACAAGGATGCGAAAGAGGAAGAGCAGGGAAAGAGCCAGAAAGACAGCCGGAGGAAATCTTGCGCGGAGTCAAGCTACCCCGTACGGTTGGGAAGCGATCATCTCGGGGTAATGCCGTGCGGGGGCTGAGTAATCCTTGCCAATGATCTACTGGTCCCTTGCGTCTTCTGCTTTACTCATATCATGGGTCGGGGAGAATCATTGCTGCTTTCATTCACTGCCGCCCAATAAACTTCTGCAGCTCAGTTTTCAGCCTCGCCACGGCAGTGATTGGAATGCAGTCCACAAATGCTTCTTCTGCTGCTTCTACTGTTTCTTTTCTTGTTCCTCGCCTCAACCATGGATACACCAGCATTCCCCCTCTGCCCCTCCGGCGAACACGAGGTTGTCGGCGACTTCCCCGCATTTTGAAAGCCGGACGGATCAGCATTTGCCGGTGCCAAGAGATAAGCATCTTGGCGAGATCCCCCGCATTTCATCACCATGAAGCCATTTCTCAGCTGGCCAGCGACTCGAATAATCAGTTTAGCCTAATGAACATCTGTGGGAGCAAGAGAGAAGGTCTTGATTTCGACGTGCTGAGATTGCGACGGCCGCTGCAGGTACCACAGCACGCAAGTGGCGTAGGTCGTGCCAGGTACCAGGGGCTATTTGCACCCTGTCAAGCTTGGTGAATCCCAGGTAGAGGTCTGCCGAGTCTTCACTTACTAGGTTAGTAGGTAGACCTTGATTGCTTAACTTCACACCGACTTTTGGTGGGGTTAATGATTTGCTGCCTGAGGCACCAAGGCTTGAGAGGTCAAGCTTCTTGGGGGCACGTGATTCGGCCACTATTGCTGGTGACCGGGTGCCAATTCAATGTGAGTTACTTTAAGTTAGCTGCGGCTTAACAGAGAAGAAAATCTAAACATGGCACCTACGGCACATCACTCGTGCCAGTTGACATCCGAAACTGGCGCGAGTCAACCAAGACATCACTCTCGGTCTAGCGAGCACATCTCTTCAAGCAGACAACAATCCCAGCGCCTACAAAACAAATCTCACTCATAACCATCCATAAATTGCTTCATGAACCCATTAAATCTTAAATCTTCAACATAGATCAATCGCATCAAATCCAAAAAACGGCGTCACTGACACCGCACCAATAGATCCCCATTCTTCCCCACCTCCACCTTAACATCAACCATCATTACCCAACAGAAGAAATTTTAACGCGCCTCCTCATCCGCCACCCCCTTTGTCTCCCACACCTGATGCGACGGCGACTGACCTTCCCCCTTCCCCTGCAACTTAGCCGCAACCCCCCCATCCAGCCTCGTGTCCACCTCCCGGGAGAACAGCGACGCGATGATCGACAGCCCACCGAACGCAATGCTCACGCAGAAGACCGTGCGGAACGACATCGCGTAGGCCGTCTTCTCCGCGTCCGCGACCGCGGCGAGGATCTTGGTCGTCATGCCGGGCACGGCCTCCAGGGCGGCGCTGGTGCCGGCGGCGACGGCCTCGAGGAGGTCGGTGAGGGAGGACGAGGGGAGGCCGGCCTTGGTGGCGGCGTGCGTGACGGTCGTGGGTAGGTTGGCGGTGATCCGGTTCTGGAGGATGGCGACGTAGATGGCCGCTTTGGTGCGTTAGCTATGGGTTTAGACTTGGGGGGTGGTGGTGGTGGGGTACTGGGAACGAGGGCATGGGCAAGGGAACACTCACTGGCGATAGTGCCGAAGATCTGCTTGGCGGAGCCGAGGAAGCCGCTGGCTAGACCGATGTCTTCCGGTTTGCAGTATAAGGGACACATGATCAGGGTGATCAGCTCGAGGTAGCCGACTGCGAAGCCGCCGATTGCGGTGAACTGGTGGTTGCGTTAGCGGGGCTGCATTGTGTGGTGGAGGTGGGAGTCTGAGATGAGGGGAAAAGGTATGGAGACGAATGGGATACGTACAGCAATACCGTAGGCCTGGTGGTGCTGGTTGATTGCCGCCAGGGCACCGGAGAACGCAGTGATGATCACGGTGGACGCGATGAGCTGGTACTTGGTGAAGCCGAGGGGCTTCATGAGAATCCCGGCGGCGATTTCACCGACGATGACGCCGACTCCGGTGGTGATCTGCAGCGCTCGTTAGCGATTGCACTAGCTAAGGTACAAAAACACCGAACTTACGGAAAGCCAGCCGGCTTTAATGGTGTTGGTGGTGAAGAGGTAGAGGACGGCCTCGGGCCACAGAAGACTGTCGCTTCGGTTAGGGCTGAAGGCACGACGGCATTGACGGACCTGATGCTCGCGCGCTTACCTCATGGAGAAGTAGACCATGTTGCCGACCAGGGCAGAACACACCGTCGCCGCGTAGCCGGGGTTGCGCAGCAGCGACATGGGGAGCAGGGGCTGCTCCAGGGGTGCGTAGATTTCTGCGGTCGTGTCAGTACCTGCGTGCGTGCTTGGTGGCTGCACATGCAAAGGACATACCGTAGAGAACAAAGACGATGATCGACACGAAGCCGACGACCAGCACGGCAACGACGTGGGCAGAGGACCACGCATACGAGGTACCACCCCAGGCTATCTACTCGTCAGCTGGGTCAAAGACAATGGACCAGACAGCACATACAGAGTCCCAACAGCACCAGAACAACACCGGCGGCGTAGAGCACGAACCCGATCCAGTCGAACTTCTTCAGACCGTCAAGGCGGCTCTGCCCGCCGCGCTTCTGATCCCAACCAGGGGGGAAGTAGAAGAGCACCAGCAGGATGATCGACAAGCCACAGGTGATCATGTTCAGGTAATACGTCCAGCGCCACGAGGCGGCGGTGTGAGCGACGAAATCGCTGGCAATGATGGATCCGAAGGCGGAAAAGGGGAGGGTGGTGATGAAGATGCTGGCGTTGACCGCAGGACGAGCCCGGTTGGGGACCAGCTCAGCAATCACAAAGGTGAAGGTCAACTGCACTGCAGCAGCCAGACCGCACAGTACACTTCCGCCGATCACGGTCGGGACATTCTTTGCGGTCGCGCAGACAATCGCCCCAACAAGTCCCAGCAGCTGGCCGCCGATCAGGATGTACCGACGACCGAAGATATCGCCCAGACGGCCGACCAGCAGCAATCCGACCTAAACACACGACCATGAGTACTAAGGATGGCACCCAGGCAGAAAGAGGATCGACGTACTCCGGAGATTAACGTAAAGACCGTTGAGATCATGCTATAGTTGGGGTCCGGCCCTGTGCGCGCAAGGAGAGACGATCAGCGGATGCCACTCAGATCGGCCCCGTTCAGGGGGCGATGGGGACTTACCGAGATCTTGGTTGATCGCAGTCAAGCTGTTGACCTATCTGCGAGTCAGCAAGCCAGAATTGAACCAAGTACGCAGAGAAACGCACTGGCAAGACATATCCCAGGTACAGACTGATGGCCATCAAACAAACGGCAACCACCGAGCCGATGAAGTTGGGGCTGCGGTAGTATCCCGTCGGCAGCTGGTCCAGGTCGACACTCTTGGACTGGATGGAGCCCTCGACGGGCTGGGGAGTCTTCTCGTCCGCCATGGTGCACCTCAAGGTCAAAGGCCGGGATCCTTTAACAGAGGAGAAGTCGCAGACACAGAGGTGTGAAGTGGGTAAAACGGAAGAGAGGTTCCTGAGCTGCAGGAAATGCAGATAATTAAAGTAGACCCAGCATGGCCATATGCAGGGCAGAGGCGACGGCCACGAGGCGAAAAGGCGCTAGAAAGTCATCAAACCGGACTGGAGTGTCGAACCATCTCATCTCCGTAGTCTAGATTACCACTACGACTGGGACTATGAGAGACTACTGGCACGCGAAACTGGTAGGCACGGCCAACGAGCCTTGTACGGCATACCAAGAGTCAACATGCAATGCCTAGTCTGGCCTGTGAGTAGAAGATACGCACCTGGGTGGTGTGTGGGTGGGGAATCAGGATAAGAGAGGGGGCAATAGTCATGACAAGAGAGGGGAAGCAGACGGCCGCTTAGGGTTCGTTCATCTTGACAACAAGTCGGCGACGGTCCTTGCGCGATATTGGGAAGGGCCCGCAGTAGTTCAGGTGGAGCCGGAGTCGGCGAATGACTTAACCCAACATCAGCCAATCCAGTCGCCCCACGATCGATCTAGAGTGCTCTGTTTTGGATTTGTTGCATGCCATGGAGGGGAAATGAGCAAATAAGCAATTCAGCAAGAAAAAGACACAGGAAATGAAATTTATCAACTGTTCTGCAGCTCGGAACGGCAATTTACAGAGATTCCACGTGTGGCTTGCTCGTTTGCAGAACCGACGGAGGCGAGGAACTGACTAGTAGGCAAGTACCGACTCGAGGTTTTCCCACACCATTGAATGAATTCTTTTGTCATCGTGACTGGGCCGAAGGAAGGGCTGCCTTCGCCGAGATTGCGGTATAGTCCCGGAGAATAAGGGTAGTGGCAAAAGACCCTCCTTGTAATTCCGTCCACCCCTGGGCATAATAATTAAGATAGAAAGGCCAAGAAGGACGTCTTCACTGCCTTGTTGCTACTACTACTACTACATGCTTCATGTAGGCCCTTAGTTTCGACCTTTTCGCGTCTGCTTCTGCTCGTTTCTTGCCCAGCACGGCCGGTTGTCATGGACGATTTGATCTTCAGGGAGCAGTCTTCGTCCGATTCATCGGTCAACCTCAATGCCTCAGCAGTTCCGTCGATCATCGTCTGCAACACGGTGCTCATCGTGATTGCGAGCATTGGGGTGCTGGTGCGTGTATTCGTGCGGACCCAATATCTTTCCGGACTGGGGGCAGATGACTATCTGTGTATAGTGAGCTGGGTAGGTCTCCCGGCTATGATACGAGGGATCGGTGCTCTAGACTAATCCAGCGGTTCGTTATCTAGGTGTTTACACTTGCGCTATGCATTCTGTGTATATTGAGTGCGTTATTCTCTATTCTGCCTCCACACCATCTAGAAGAGGGTACTGATACTTGGAATGTAGTGACCAACTATGGCTTTGGAAAACACATCGAGACAATCCACGACACTGCAACCCTGGAGATGTTCCTCAAGGTCTGCAGATACTGATCCCTGATACATGCATAGCATGCACTAACATGATCATCGAACTCTAGCTGGACTTCGCCACCATGATCGCCTACCTCATCGCCCTGGGCACCGTCAAATGCTCCTTCTGTATCTTGTACCTCCAGATTTTTCCGGGAAAAACCTTCCGCATTATCTGCTGGTGCCTGACAGCCCTGCTCGTGGCCGAAACAACCGAGGAGTGTCTGGTGGTGGTGTTCCAATGCACGCCCATCCATAAAGCCTGGGATTCGCAGGGCGTGGTCAAGGGGGAATGTCTCTCTCTGACGGCATTCTACTACATCTCGTTTGGAATCCGTCTGGCGACCGACCTGGCTATTTTCGCCCTCCCAATTCCCAAACTGGTGCGGCTGAATATGACCCGCGGTAAACGCGCGGGGTTGGTGTTCATGTTTGGCCTGGGAGTTCTGTACGAGGCCCCTGTTCCCCGCCGCGCTCTCCAAGCCTGCTAATCAAAGCTGCAGGGTCTCCGTGACGAGTATCATCCGGGCGACTTATATCAGTAATTTCTCGCTGGACCACACGTGTAAGTGTGCCCCTCTCCCTGGGCCATCCACTTTTGATTGACACGCATCTAATGTACGAGGGTAGGGACGCTGGTGAACCCACTCAACTGGTCCAGTGTGGAGGTGGCGGTGGCCATCTTCATCGCGTGCATTCCTAGTTTCAAGAGTCTCATCTCCTTCCGATTCCCCGCCCTGCAGCGTCTGCTCGGTCTCTCCAGCAAGGGCGACTCGACGGGTCGATCGCGCATGTACGGCACCTCGGGCCGCCGCACCACGCATGGACGGTCGCTGGCGCATCAGAGCATCAAGCTGGATACAGTGACGGGCCAGAGTCGGGCAGACATCGAGGCCAGCTTGAATGGGTCGGAAGAGCGCATCTTCCCGGTGCACGCGGGCATCCAGATCACGACGCATGTCAGCGTCAACCAGAGTGATTGAGCCTCACTCCCCTACTTACCCATATACACTAAAACATAATTTTCCTTTGTTCCCACCGTGTCTCTATGAGATCTTTCTCTTACGACCATAATGCCACGCCTGTCTTGCTGCTATGCCACGGAAGAACGGCAGATCCTTTACCCAACTCGGTTCTGGATCGGAAACATACGAGTAGCATCGGAAGGGGGTTGAAGGCCGTCCGGGCTCTTTACCCGTTCTGATTGTCTCCATGCTCCAATCTAATTAGCTTCCTTGGTTGTTGGGTTTGGTGCATCGTAGGGTTGAGTAGAGTGGGTGGATGGGTAAGCTAATCTAAGCTTATGCCAAGAGACGGCTGTATTTGGGACAAGAAGGAATGGCCCGTCTTTTGTTCATATTCAGTCTCTAATAGGTGGAAAGGATGAAAATATGAGCTAAGATATTTGATCCTGCCGACCAAGCCCCTGATGTGGCCGGGTGACTTACTTGGACGCGCAAGCCATCGTTGGACGGCCGGGGGTGGCCAGCACACTGTCCGGTCGACCTCTCTGCGTGTTGATAACCTCGCATGAGGATGTCCGACATGATTGGGCGTTCCAACCGTACTGCATATTCTTGCATTCTTGGGTTTTCTTGTCGTCTGCTTCATCAATGACCAGAAAAAAAAAATCCATCCGACACTAAGACTGCAGCGCAGCGCTAGTTCCAGGCGGAGGAAATAATGTCGGCGACTATAAAATGTGTGGCCATGGATAGGGTCGACGGCCCGCCGGGTGGAAATTAGCCCAAGGGCGGCGGCTCCACTCGCTCCATCCCACCAACCCATCAGATTCTTTTTCACCCGCTCCATAATTGCAGGAGGGGACCATCGATGGTTTGATGCAAGTTGGGAGTCTGTCCCTCCAGCCCTTTTGTTTTGCGGATGAAGCACTTCTTACCTCGGATACCCTCCGCGTTGGTGATTTACCGGCACACGCCAAAATAATTGGTTCTGCTGCGATCCATACTGTAATTTCTCTGCTGTATGTTTCAGACACCCAGCACGTTATTGTCCTGGGCTGGCTTGGCCAGGGTTACATTCGTGACTGGTGACACACACACCATTGCAATCTGTCGGCTGTCGTTCGGTGTTTTTCTCTAGTCCGACTGGCCAGGGTATTATCCTCAGATACGCCGCGCTATCACTATAACAGCCTACACACCCCTGTCTAGAAAGACAATAAGATGCTTATTGCCTATAGACTAAGAAAAAGACTCATTTATTTGTACCGGCTATCCCAACTGTCGGAATTGTGTGAAGAACCCAGCCGAGAGATCTTATCTTGCGCCATTAAAGGAGGAATGACACCCGGAACCCTAAACGCCCAAAGTCAACAACGCAACTTCGACGACCACTCTTCGGCGGGTTAGACGAAAGACGGAAAAGAATTAGAAAATTTTTGAGTATGTCCACAGTGGCACTACCACATCGGACCCGAACTTTCGACCGATCGCGTTATCCACCCAACGCAGCCAGGTCGTTCTTTTCGGGGGATTTCTGGACTCATCCGCGGTAATGGCCGCCCGTCCGCTGGGCTCCACTGCAAATTGCCTGACGCCAGTGGCCAGTGGACGGTGGACGGTGGACGGTGGACGGTGGCGGATGGCCGAGCGGTGGTGGTTTTGTGTGGTCACTACTCCGTAAGGTGGGAGACTTTCTCGTTCGCAGGCTAAACTACTGCGTCGAAAGTCGATAGTCTCAGTGAAGCACGGCAACTTGCATCCATCTAGCATTCGTTATCTGACTCGGACGAGCAGCGGAAGGAGAATGGGTCGGAATTAGCCGGCGAAATGTTCGAATATCCTGCAGACTTATGTCCATCGTTCCTTGCATAGTGATGGAATAACCAGCGTGGCAGACCCCTGAATGCCATGCGTGGCATGCATGAGCCGACTCCATAATGTAAGGACCACAGCAGTTCCCGTCGCAGAGGCGACTAGACTTCCTCTCCCCAAAAGCTTCCTCTCACTCAACCACACTAAACACACGGAGCCCATCATCATGCAGGAACAGCACCAAGACACCAATCAGGGCCACCACGCGGTCGTCTTCGGGTGCTCTGGCATCAACGGCTGGGCGCTGGTCAACCAGCTGCTCTCCGACTACCCAGCGCCCGGGACGTTCAGCAGGGTGACCGCCGTTGCGAACCGTGCGTTCAGTCCGGCAGAGGCCCAATGGCCCTCCGATGATCGATTGCAGATTGTCTCGGGCGTGGACCTGCTAGCCGGCGACGATCAGGCGCTGGCCGCCACGTTGCGCGAGAAGATCCCTGCGGTTGAGACGATCAGCCATGTGTATTATGCGGGTGTGTATATCCTCAGCTACCCCGGCGGTGCTGTCAACTGTTGATCGGAATATCGCATCATCCACTGACATAGACTCTGTCCATCGCCAGCCTACCGCGCCAGCGACAACGCCGCCGAAGAATGCCGCCTGAACAAGGAGATGCTGCGCGCGGCCGTGCAGACGTTGGAGACGCTCTCTCCTAAGCTGTCGTTCGTGACGCTGATCACCGGTACAAAGGTACAGCACACCACCGCTCTCAACCCTCAGCATCATCGTGTCTAATCCGCGCAGGCATACGGCGTCTACCTCCTGGACAAATTCCCCTTCCGCGGACAGACCCCGCTGAGCGAGGACCTGCCCCGCGTGCCGGCCGAATACGCCAAGGACCTGTTCTACTACCACGAAGTCGATCTCCTGCAGGAGCTCAGCGCGGGCAAACAATGGTCGTGGTGTGAAGTGCGCCCGGACGTGATTGTACGTGTGCCTTGTCAGCCTCCGTGCACCCTCCACACCCCTCTCTCCCTCGCATCCCCCACAACTTCCCCCCTCCCCAAATCCCACGAACTAACACTCCGGGAAAAAATAGGTAGGAGTCGCCCCCTTCGGCAACGCAAACTGCATGGCTCAAACCATGGGGATCTACCTGAGCCTTTACCGACACATCCACGGCGGCGCGGCCAAGATCCCCTTCCCCGGCAACGACACCACCTGGTCGCTGACCTCCACCGACTCCAACCAAGACATCATCGCGCGCTTCTGCCTGCACGCCTCCCTGCAGCCCCGCGACAGCGTCCACGGCAAGGCGTTCAACATCGCCGACAGCGCGCGGCCCGTCGCCTGGTCGGAGCGCTGGCCGGCGCTGGCGCGGTACTTTGGGCTGGAAGGGGTGGGGCCCGACCCCGCGGCGCTGCACCCGACGCAGTTCATGGAGAAGCATTGGGGTACGGTGCAGGCGCTGTGTCGCGAGAAGGGGCTCAAGGAGGAGGTGATTGATCGGAGTATGCATAATACCGGGGCGCGGATGGGGAGTCTGAGGTTGATGGATTTCGATCGCGAGTTTGATCTGACGCGGGCGAGGGGGATTGGGTTCGTGGAGGAGTTGAGGGTGGAGGAGTCGTGGCATCGCGCATTTGAGAGGGTTGGGGCGATGGGGTTGTTGTTTTGAGGTGCTTCTCTGGGTTGTATACCAGGGGTGGCGGGGTGTGATTCGCTCCGAGAATGAGGATTGTGTGGGCTGAGGAGGGTCGATTTCGAGAAATGGTTACGGAGGTTATGTCTATATGATGATGGTCATATTCATGGGTTTTGAATTTTCCCGTCACGTTCCGAGATAGTGGTGGTGTAGAATATCTTCAGGTTCGGGTGTGAATTCACACCTGGTAGAGTATGCTGGTCTTATCTAGATCCCGCAAACACAATTTCATAATATCTAGTCGACATATTCCTTGATCACTTCCTGTGACTGAATTTCGGCCGCATGATGCCTGAAACTGCTAAGTAGTATCTTTTGTATTGCATGCGACTCTTGGACATATGCTAACATCAGTCCCTTTCATATCGAGTATTGGACTCGATCCATGCCTTATAACACTGCGATGCGGCCAGCATGATGTCTTGTCACTCACGATGCTGCTCCTGCGTGGGGTAGTGATCGCCTTCCGCGGCGCGGTTAAATATATCTTGCATAATCCAAGCGCAAACAACAGCATCTGAAACTCCTATCTTCCAGATCATAGAGCATAAGAAGCGCTTCCTAAGAGTCAAATAGCGGAGATTCTGGATACTGAATGCAATGATGGGGCAGATTTATGGGGACTTGAAGTGCATCACTCGCCCTGGCTACGTCACGTGACCGGGATCTGTGATAGTAGTTCTGACAGAACGGGAACATCACTTGCAAATTTGGAGATATGAATCTAACAGAAGATACTGATCCAGTAGATTCAGCACGTACTACTCGAAGAAAGACCCCCGAAGTTGGCTGCTGGATGACTGCTCCCTTCACCAGGAACACAACATAGGTTACCCGGCAGGGATCCCAGATCTCACCTTCCAAGAACTAGTTGTGGTTCTCATGTCCAAAATTCTTTTCAAGCGGTGATGCTTAAGACAGCCAAGTCCAGTAAAAGTGATGCGAGTGCTATTATACTTGCAGGTGGTCGCCCGATCAGCGAGTCTCGAAGTTTCAGGTTTTACTCTTCCAAAATGAAGCAATGAAAAGTGCTAGTGCAGGCTGTAGTTCATACACCTCATGATATTGTCCCAAACGTCCTCACTCTACAGATCTAATACAGTGCGCCATCCCCCCTAAGCACTTCACGCCTTCTCCCGCCTCTCAATTGTCAACCACATATCCTCCCAGTGGCCCACTCCACCCTGGATCACAAACTTGGCCGACGGCTTGTCCTTGACGACATGGGGGGTATAACACCGGAAGAACTAGACCCAACAGCCAACAGTCAGTCAAACCACCCCAACTCTCACCAACTCAAGCCAAGAAAGGAAGGAAACATACCTGCAAAGGCCCCTTAAACAACTCCATCATCGCGATATCCCGTCCCAAACACACCCGGGCCCCATACCCAAAGGTAAAGATATACTTACTCAACACCTTCGCCTTCTCCGCATCCAACCACCGCTCCGGCCTAAACACCTCCGCATCCTCCCCAAACACCTTCTGATCGCGGTGCATGATCCACGGATTCCCCGAGATCTCCGTCCCGGCCGGCACAAACTTCCCGTACAGCTCGATCCCGGGCTCCGCCACGTAGCGCGGGAAGATATTCGGCGCCGGGGGATTCAACCGGATCGTCTCGCGGACACAGGCCACGTAGAAGGGGAGGTGCTCGAGGATATCGGCGTATTGCGGGGTTTGGCCGTCCGCAAAAACGCCCCGGACGACCGCGGCGTCGATCTCGGCCATCATGCGCGCGTACACGGCCTTGTGGGTGAGGAGGTTGTGCACCAGCGCCTGGAAGACGGTGCCCGTCGTGTCGGCCCCCGCCAGCAGCACGAGCAGCACTTCCGCTTTGATGTACTCCATGTCCAGCGGTTGGTTGTCCTCCGTGCGCGCTTCGAGGAAGGTCTGGAGGAGGTCGACCCGTCCGATGTCCTTTTTCTCCGACAAATCGCGCAGGCGCTGGTCGATGAGTGTGTCGCGGAAGCGCATGAGCACGCCCACGCCCGACGGGTCGGAGGGGGTCGCCACGAGGTACTTTTTCAGGAAGGTTGTTTTCACCCAGCTGGTGAAGGGGTGCAGGCGCGCGAGGAGACCGAAGGCCGGCAGCCCGTCGTGGAAGCCTTGGATTAGGCCGCCGACGTCGTGGGCTTGGGAGACGAAACCGAAGGGGGCGCCGAAACCGACTTCGCTGATGATGTCGTAGGCCATGTAGCTGTTCATTTCGAGTTAGTGAGAGGCTAGACAGGTTGGGAGTGTGTTTAGGTGGAAGAGGGAACGGTATAAGGCAGGGTTGAGGGCAACGTACACGGCCCACCAGGCAAAGTCAAAGACTGTCCCCGTGCTGGCGAACTTCTCGTCCAGCTTGTCCAGCCACTCTTGCAAGCGGAGGTCGATCAACGGCTCCATCTTTTTCACGTTGCTGAAGCTGTACTGCAGCGGGCGTCAGTCGGGATTCCGCGCGGGAAAGCGGCAGGGAAGCGTACCGGGCCGGCAATGTGCTTGCGGAACGAGGAGTGCGTCTTGTGCGAGCGCATGTTGAACAGCGACTCGGTCTCCCCGAAGGAGCCCGTGATGTAGTGGCCGGTCTTGTCGGCCTGGCGGTGGTAGATGTCCGGCAGCTTTGTCGGGTCGCTGACCAGCAGCAGTGTCGGGGTGATGCGGACAACGGGGCCTGAGGGGGACGGATGTCAGCGTCAGATGTGCTGCCTTGGGTAACATCTCTCTCGATCGACGGGGTCGAATTGGTACCATATTTCTTCGTCAACTCAGAGCAGGTCTGCAGCTCCGTTTCACGCAGGTTGTGCCATGCGATCCAAAGGCGAGTGACGCTGCCCCAGAAAGGCCCGGGGAACTTGGCGAGCGGATGGAAGAAGCGGTAGTAGATGATCTGGTAGACGAACTGTAGCACGACATAGGCAAGCAGACCCCCGGCCACCCGGGCCAGGGTAAGCTGCGACAAAACGTTCTCCAGACCCATGGCTGTCGGTTGAATGAGGCATGCGAGTCGCAGGTGCTGGAGAGGCAGGCTCTTAAGAATGCGACCGTTGCCTGACCTCACATCGACCAAGAACTATCCTTTGTCCCTCCTGCTGATCGGTCGTCCAGTAAGGGGCCTCAACTAGAGATGATCCGGTGTGGGTAAGAGGGCAAATCATTGTCGTCGTGCATAAACAATTTGCATCTCATTGGCACGAGCTGGCGCAGTGGACGTGCAGTCCGGCCCCCGTGCCGACCACCGACAAAGGCCTCCAAGCGTCCCTCCCCTCAGCCGAGCCCCGAAATTGTCAAGCCTGTTTCGGGGAGGACCTAGAATCAAATGGGCAGGCCATCCGGGCTGGAGCACCGTTGGTGCGGGGAGTGGGAGGAGGAGGGGTTGAACAGCTCGAGATGGTGGGTGTCAATGGGCCCTGACAGGCTGACAGGCTGCCAGGCGCACCGCAGCTCATATACGAAGCTTAGGGTTCAACGGCGCCCCGTGCCCCCATCCATGCCTGCTACATCACAACGATCCAGGGCAGAGAACGACTTCACATCTTATTCAGCACCTTATATGTAAATCTAACGGTCAACGGTTTGTGTTTGTTGGTATTGTCCAAGAACCACTTGACAGCTGTCAAAAGCAACAAAGTTGGCTCGAAGAACAGGCATCTTCCCTGTCGAGTTGGAGTGGGTGGAAAACATGGCATGCTGGTTGGAAAGTCATAACCGGCTCCATAACCGACCCGCGAAGGAGGACGGTCTTTTCCCCTTTAATTATTCGAGCGAGACAATAGGGTTATAAGTGATGCCCCTCCGTGTGGGAGGTGACCTATCGCATCGATCGCTTCAAATTGGGATCCACCGCGCAAAAGTCGCTTCGCGGCCACCAAAGCCCGCTAAAAGACACTAAACGCCGCTAATGCGCGCGCCGTCATCCGATCGGCATTCCTTCGCTCGTCATTTGCACTGAACCACTGATTGAGTGACTCCAGTGAGTGCCAGATTGGCGCTTTGCGTACTTTTGACAGCTTGCCTCGCGAATAGTGTCTGTGTCGGTTGCCTCGCAAGGAGGAAAGAGCGTCCGGTTGGCCGATTGCCACGGATGATATTCGAGGGGGTTAGTTGTTACCAATCTGCTATCCCCACCCAGAAAACGGCCTCTCACCCTCCAGATTTCAAGGCTTAAGGCTTCAAAACTCAAAGCCTGACAGAAGTTGGAGAAATGGGGACGATAATGCCAATGGGTCGGTCGAATCCACCCGAAAGAGGGGTGGCAGATGGCGATTCCCGCACCAGCCAGCCTCTGCCGTTCTGCCGTCTTCGGGGGCATTTATGATTTCTCACGAACTGCTCCATAACTTACCAGGAAAAGTTGTTGGAGAAAAACAACTCGTGTCTTCCTTCTCTACAGCCTCACACGTGAAATCGTGTCAGCACTCAATCACCCCCTTAATATACTAGTTATGTGAGATGATCACAAATCGGAGAGCCTTCTGAGCCGATGTTGTCCCGAAAGGACAGGCATGAGTTGACGACTACGCGCAAGAATCGACCAGGGCTGAATCCTGGCCGCTTGGTAAAGTCTTGAGTCCTCCCACCATCATTGACTCGCAGTCTCCATTTCGAGCCTTCCTTGCGTGGGTGGGTCTGGATAATCGCGATGCCAGAGCGCCACCGCCGGTTCCCCCGCCAATCTGCTGTTGGTGGCTGCCATGCCCTAAGCCAGTTGCAGAGAATGCGTCGGATTGTCCCCTTTCAAGTCAGACGCCGGTCGTTTAAGACAATCACCGGCGTCGGAATATAGTTCCTACCAAAATCTGCTGCCTTATGACTTTTTTTTCCAATACTCAAGGAGACTACGGACTAGATTGCCTGGCATGGAAGGGTGAATGGTTTGCTTGCGAAGGATAATGGCATTGTGCCTGTACAAAAAGAAACAGCTGTAACATCTCCAGAGAGGCACAGCACCCTCCAGCAGAATAGAACGAATAGAACGCCTGGCCCGCAAGGGGTCTCGGTCAACTGTCAATGCCACAGCAGTCCACAGTGGCATCGCGATCGGCGGGCTTCATTTCTCCCCCGTCCGGAACGATGACCCGCGCCGCCGCCGATCCGGCCAGAACTGCTATTCTTGTCACGCATTGGCCCAAATTATGTCAAAGAAGCCCTTCTGCGAGCTATCCATGATCCGCTGGACGCAGGCGCTGTGTCAGATGCAATCCTCACCTTTGGTCGACACATACGCGGACCAAAGCTGTAGCCTGCTAGTCCCTATCGAGCGAATGCGCTCGTACTCAGGGACCCTCCCAATCGGCAGTCTTTCCACCTCCTTTCCAGAACCGTCAACCCAAAGTTTGGGGAAAGCCCCGAAAGGGATTTTCTTCGCTCCTGATTCCCTGTTTGGGGAAACGCCACTGGTCATCAATCGACTCGAGCTGTACCGGTATGCCAAGGGTGTGTGCAATTCGTCCCAATGTGAGGATTAGGGGAAAGAAGAAAAGGGCGAGCTAGGGTTATCCCAGCAAAGCGACTCGTAACCTGCAAGATCAACAAACCGAACCTAATCGTCAATTTCAGGTCGGTGCGCGCCCCGAATGTCGCTTCCAGCTACATAAAGAAAGGCACGTCACTCGGCCAGAGCCAATTTTGGATCGGAGGATTCTTTCTTTCCTTTTCGCTCGCTGCTTTGATACTGCTTTCCGGACATGGCCAAGACGCAGGGCCCCGTCGTGGCGGGCGTGGCCATCGCCTTTGCCGTGCTGACATTCATCGTTCTTTCTTTGCGGTTGTTTGCCCGGCTTTATGTGTTGAAGAGCATGGGCCTGGATGACTGTGAGTCTTTACCTGAGAGGGGATCGGAGAATATTGGCTGACTGATACCTTCTCAGACTTGATTGTGGTTGCTTGTGTAAGATGGCCGGCAATGATTGATGTGAGTGTTGCTGACGGCTTTAGCTTCTTTCATGGGCCTTCACGGCTGTGACAATCGTTGGTATGTACTGGACTGTACTTCGGGTTTGGGGTTTGGTGATACTAATTATTACCAGCCGTTAAACATGGGATGGGCAAACATATGGATGATGTCGACCCGGACGGTCTCATCACCTACGCCTTTGTACGCTTTCTTTACCCTCAGCCCTCGACATCCCAACTAATAATGCAATTACTTCATAGGTTGTTTGGCTCAGTTCGATGTTCTACCTCGCCTGTCTCGGCTTCATCAAGACCTCGGTCTGCTATTTCTACACTCGACTAGGCGATAAAACCTTGACCCGACTATCGCTGGGGATGATGTGCGTGGTGGGATGTCAAGCGACGGCTTTCGTCTTGACAGCAGCTTTCCAATGCAATCCGATTCCCAAGGCGTGGAATAGCGCTCTCCCCGGCCACTGCGTGACCATCAACGTCTTCTACCTCTGCAACGCGGCCCTCAATATCCTCACCGACCTGTTGACCTACACCCTTCCCATCCGGGTGATCCTCCACCTTCACATGCCCTACAAACAAAAACTAGCCCTGGGATGCATTCTCTGCCTGGGTCTTTTGTACGTTACCACAGAGATCCATCACCAGCAAGACGCAATCCGCTAACTTTCCCATCTACAGCGCCTGCGTCTCCTCCATCATCCGCATCACCTACATCCCCACCATGCTCTCCTCCGCCGACTCCACCTACGCCATTAGCGGCGCGATGTACTGGTCCGCCATCGAGATCAACGTCGGCATCCTCGCGGCCTCCATCCCCTCCTTCAAGGCGATTGCCTCGCGCTTCCTGCCGCGCTGGATCGGGGAATATTCTTCGAACAAGGGCTACGGCGGCTGGTCAAGCAGCAACAACAACGCCGCCAAGCGGTACGGATCGGGCTTCTCGAAGCCACGGCCGCCGGAGTTCGGAATGAGTGTGCTGCAAAGCCACTGCGGCGAGACGGAGACCATCGCCGGCACCCAGATCGAGCGAAACGGCAGCGAGGACCGAATCGTCATCCCGGCGGGCAAGATCATGGCCCAGACGGAGATCGAGACCAACGTCGAGGTCAGTCCGGTGTATCTGCGGTCGTCGCCTTCGTTTGATCTGCCGCGGTGATGTGGGTTTGGACCACAGCTGCCGTCTCTTATTTCCTTTGTGAATGATGTATATTCTACCATCTAGATGCATATAAACTAGACTCCGTTCGTTTTCCACTGTACGGTCAGAGATCCTCGGTAACTCATCGTACAGCATGCCCATATTTTGGACTTTCAATCCCATCGAGGATTTAGCACACCCTCATACCCCCCCCTTTTGTTGTTTGCTCCCTCGCCACAACAAAGCAACGATACATATCACATGCAGCACGATGCAATTTTGAGGGGTAGAATCTGATACATCCCTTCTTCGGGATTCGCCCGATAAGACAGATCCAGATCCCTCCGCCCGGGCCCCACAACATACGATGCGCTCGGACATTGGGCGTAACAGAGTTCGTGATACATCACATTGACTACAGTGCTCTCCACGCGGGCCGCTCTCACCTACATTCTAGTTGCCAGATCATCAATGGAGGCATGACGTGCATCTACGGTAATCATCTGCTATTTTATTGATCTAGGGAGGTCGATCGGTGGGGATGGAGATAAATTGGCTGTGATCGACTTAGCTTAACAGCTGTCAGTTTGCCTGCAGTTAGAAGACTGTCCGGAATGGGTTGTTTCGAAGGTATTACTCGGCGATAACAGACTGAAACCACCTTCAACCTTGTCGGATCTTGTCATACGATGTGGCGCATGGTCCCCCCTCCCATTTGTCGGCAGTAATCCCAGGATTACCCCCATGCATCTAGACCAGCACACTCACTCTCTTCAAGGGGCTTACAAGCTGTCTCCTTCCCCCCTTCAGGCACACGCTTAGGGCATACCCTGACTTTTCCCTCTATCTGCCTTCCACAGCAGTCCCGACTTGTCCTCCAGCACTGCCTCGACCGTGTCTCTACATGTGAACAGACAGTGGAGATACCGTATTCTCTGATCTGATCAAGCTCACACTTGACCCTGCTGATTCTCACCATACTCTAGTGTCATCTCGAATTGGAGACCAGCAGGCCACGACGGTGTCTGTTATGCTCAACAAATGTCACATCAGTTATGTCTAGATACAACATGCTTTCCATATATATGCACTCACAATGAAAGTTGACAAATAACCACATCGACTGCCAGCTAACTCAATGACCACCCTGGACTCACCGCACTGCCGCCCTACGTAGGCAGGCAACGGTCACAGCCATCACAGCCATCACCACCAACTGATCCCATTTACACCTCCTCACCCGAGAAATATCCCGAGTCTGTTCCCTCCCTCTCTTGAAGCCGATTCTCAGCACCAGCCTGCCTCTCATAGTGGCTCCTCAGACGTGGGGACGCACTAGCCCACGTCGCCGCGCATTGCATGTATAGCTCGTCTGAAATGCATGAGCATGAACCCAGAACAAGGGTTCACGATGATTGACCCTCTGTTGAGAATCAGTCTCTATTCCTGACCACTTACTGAATTCGGCCCCCGATATGTGACGACCCCCTTCAGCCTCCAGCCTGCCGTCCAGAAACTTCCCGAATCCATCTCGAGGAAGCGCCGTGTTTGGGGGACCTTGCGTCCGGTCAGCAGTGAAACAATGCCAGGGAAATTCTACATGATATTGGACTTACTCCCTTTCGGGCCTTTCTTGTTTCGAAGGCGTCCCATCGTGGGGGTCAATACTATGGCGACGACGACGATGATGATGATGATGCTGGCTATAGATGGACAAGTCCTTGCTTGAAATTATGATTAGGGAAGAGGAGGTCGGGACGACGCCAGTCTCGTCTCGCTCCCGAGAACTGCGCTTGGCGACATTCGGCGACTGAGCGGCCGTAGCCTATCTTATATGAATTGTCGTCACAGACAAGGTGACAGAAGAGATGTGAGTAGATAAACGCCGATCCCCCGGGTGTGACCGCATAGAGGGCCCCCACACCCGGAGCCATGTGGTCCCCGCATGTCAGAACTATCTTGCACCCGGGAGATATGCGGGCTATATAAGATAACGAGAAGTCCACCTGGCCGTGGGTAGCAAGCCTTTATTGAACATTGAGTCGCATTGAATCTAGTTATCGATTATATCCCATGTCTATCGAAGCGAAGAATGTTGGGGTCAAGGCTCTCGCGAGATATTTTCCTTCGCGACACGGTCAACAAGGGGAGCAGCAGCATGACGAGCTGGCTACAAGTGACAGCGAGACGGGAGACAACCATGCGTTCTAAGTGCAGGAAGCTTTATTCGTCCTGTCTGAAGCAAGATTTGGAGAATGAATCTGCCTCTCTCTTGTTGTTTTGAAGATCTCTTGATAAGCACGGGCCGCCATCCTGTGGAAGGGGGTTGGGGTTCTTAGCGAGTGTTTCTGCCACTAGTGTGTCTGACGACGAGCAGAAGCCGAGCGCCTCTTGGGCTCTTCTCTTTGCTTATGTCGACGGCGTGATGAGTTCGATGTATACGGCCACGATGGGAGAAGACGCAGCAGGTATCCTAGACAGTGACAATTTTCGACATCGACTGGAAGAGAGCGCTGTTGTTCCGCAAGAGACTTTTGACTGCATTCGCCATTCCGCTGCGAACGGGGATGGAGAACCGTCAGACAGCACCGAGGCAGTTGGGATAGATACATACTAGCTGCACCGTAGGCAAAGATGGAGAAAATGAATACCGGCTGAAAAGGAATCAGAATCGAAGACAGGGTTCGCATTGAGGGATAGACCTGGCGTTGTTGTACAACACGATTTGTTCAGTTATCGACCTGTCTCAAGAGGTTGTTCATGGTTTGCTGCATGTCCTCCTGAGTCTCTTAACCTATTTCCATGCATTCAACTGTCGCTCAGCCTGCTGAATCCGTGGTACACAATCACCTGATCGTCGTAACCCAGCAGGGGTCAGATGCCAGACTTGCTTGCTTCAGTAAATGTAAGCTCTTTCCCGACAGTCTGCGCAATCGGGAAACCACTCTTGGTCGCACACGATATGTAAAAAAGAGACAGCATGTTTCAGGGCAGGTTAAGAGAGTCTCAGAGCCGTGTACAAGACACGGGAGGATGCGGCGGGAGAGCATTAACTAAAGAAGGGAAATGGTAACATATTCACTGGCCCAGTCCTAGCACGATGACACGGTATAAGGAACCAAAATCAGCTCCTGAATTACAACTCCACATTCATTCAGCCTCCAAAAACGATCGAAGGTACACCCAAACAGCATCTATCGCATCTTTTCAAGACCAAAACACCATATCATCAACATGCTTCACGAGCCCCCCAGGCCAGTTCCCTCTTCTCCCATGGAACAACACATCGAAGACACCGAATGCGCCATCCAGACCCTCTACGAAGGCGAACCCAGATGCATCTGCTGCAAGAACTGGGTCGCGACACCCCCCGCCCATCTCCGACCCGTACCTGAAGCAGACTCCGAAGACATCATCAACCAAACGGCCCTCGTCGTGCGCATGAGCAAGAATCACAATGACGACGCAGTAGTCCGACCGCTCACGCTGCACTCGATTGTCGTCCAGAGCCGCGCCTTAAAGCAAACGCTCACCGAGGTTTTCGCCGGCTACCAGGGCATCACCACGGCCGCAATGCAGCAGCAGCAGCAGCAGCAGCCGAAACTCGTCTTCCGGGCCCCGTTCCACGCCTTCATCTACCGCTGGGGCGCATTCACCGCGATTCTCGAGCGCCAGCGGCACGACGACCCCTTCGCCGCCGGTTTCACCCAGTTGCTGTACGAGATACTGGACGGCGAGCTGGGGGACCTCCGCGCCGAGATGCACAGCCTCCTGGCCCAGCGCGTCATTACCTACTCGCTGCTGTGGGCGCTCTTCGAGCCCGGGACGAATGTCGTGGCCCGTGACGACGAGCACGAAGACACCTTTTGTCGAGTGGACAGTCCGGACTACTACGGCCCAAAAGAGCAGGCCTACTTCCAGATAGCCGCGCGCTCGGTCGACTGGAACGGCACTCGCTTCGGGTACCGCCATCGGAAGTTCCGCGTGGATCGGTTCTCCGGCACGCGCGAGATTCGAGGGCTGCCTGTGTATCCGGTGGTCTTTCATCCAGCCCAGGAGGAGGCGGAGGGCAAAGCGATTGCGCGCGGGAGACGGTTTCGTGAGCTCGCGGGGCGGCACTATATGGCTTACTCTGGGGTGATTCAGTACGGGAACGCGAGTAGCCAGTTTCAGAGATACGTAGGTTTGTTGGTGTTTGTCCTAAGGAGTGTGGCTTGCTTGGGACTAGCTAATCTGATCCTCGTTGTCTGGTTTAGATGGACGGGCGTATCGTCGTCGACGCGGACGGGTATCTGCACGCCAATCCGACCAAGAGTGTTCCCCTTGAGCCTCTGGATGCGGAGTTGACGGCGCCCAGGATTGCGGTGGCCGATGACAAGCATGTAGAGAGACCCCTCAATCCGTCTGCCTTTCTAACACTTGCACCACAAGGGTGCTTCATGACACCCGAGTGTTATGACGGTTCCAAGGGCTTCTCTGCAAGACTGGGTCATGTTGCAGGTCCGGAAGCTGGTGAGTCACCTTCAACCCTCACCACGGATATAGGTCGGGGTACACTGATTTCATTGACTTGCTCGGAAGATCAAGACAAGGACCTGACCGAGGCGGACCTTCTCATCTGTGAACCCCGCGTGCTCGGCTACTCCCTCCAGCACAAAGTCTGGGCGACCTTCAACGTCCCCGACATCACTCCCATCGTGTGGAACGACACCGCGTTCTCGACGTTGATGCTTCCACCCAGCTACAAAGATCTGGTCCTCTCCTTCGTCGAGGGCCAAGCGGCGCACAGGGACGTCTTCGACGACGTCATCGAGGGCAAAGGGCAAGGGATCATCATGCTCCTGGTCGGTAACCCGGGGACAGGGAAGACCCTGACCGCCGAGGCCATTGCTGATCAAGTGCGCAAACCGCTGTATGCTCTGAGCGCGGGCGAGTTGGGCCAGCAGGCGGAGGGTGTCGAGCGCCGGCTGAGCACAGTGCTGGAGCTCACGGAGAGATGGGATACGGTGCTGCTGTTCGATGAGTGTGATGTGTTTCTGCAGGAGCGGTCGGGGAGCCAGATGCAGCATAACGAGGTGGTGGCGGTTTTTCTTCGGTGAGTTTTGCTTCTGCATTTCCTGTACTAGACCTCCAGTTCTCGGGTCGGGGGACATACTGACGGAGTTTAATGGTCGTCTAGCTGGCTGGAATACTACCGCGGGATCATGATCATGACCTCCAACCGCGCGGACGCGATCGATCGAGCCTTTCAGAGTCGGATTCATCTCACCCTACACTATCCCGACCTGGATGGGGCTGCGAGGGAGCAGATTTGGCGACGGTGTCTGACTCGGTCCAAGTGCCAGCATGCGTTGACCGATGAGGAGGTCCGGCGTCTGGCGCTGGTTACGATCAACGGACGGCAGATCAAGAACACCGTCAGGGTGGCGGCGCTGCTTGCGGCGCAGGGTAAGACGTGTCTGGGGATGGAGCAGATTAATATTGTGCTTCAGGCGACACGGATGATTGCAGCCTAGGTATTAGTCCTTATTCTCGTATTTTCTTTCGTTATGCTAGAACAATGGACACTGTCATGCAACACATGATCATCCTCACTACAAGTCACATGATTTATAGTGAAAGCCGAAGCGTGAAGGTGACCCATTCATCCCTCTTTGCACCATTCAATACCCAGACACCCCAGCTGAGCCTTAAACAAGCGCTGCTAGTCCCCCAGCGCGTCTATCCCCGCAGCCACCATCAACAGCCACACCAGCAGACTAGCCCTACACGGCGATGGGGGGCAGCGTATCATCCTATGTGGTATTCTCTGTGATGTACGCCTGCCCCAGAACAAACGGTAAGGAGGCCGTCACCTGCCTGGCCAGAGTCTTCGGGTTTGCCTTATGAACAGCAAACTGGGGCTCGGATCGACTGAGATACACAGTCAGTGCGTGGTATCTGGCTCTTAACGAATATGTCCAGTGCAGAGCGAGATTCGGCCAGCGAAGTAATTCAGAATAGGCTCATGTCTTGATGATGCAAGAAGATGGCAGGGAATACTGAGAATGAGGGCTCTTCGGATCAACGTCAAAACCATCATAGCTTTTCCGTGATAGTCTTCTGCAAGATAGAATTGGGGGCTGTATGAACTGCAAGTCTGACAATAATGACATTGGCTCTGTAGGATACGATATTGATCACCCAGAGACAACGACACAATGTTCTCCTAAGACAAATAGTATCTAGACTCGCTTGTATATCACCAGCGTCTAACTAACCGCCATCTGCCTTAAGCGTAACGTCTGCAGCGTCAACCATCGGCACCATATTGACGAAGCAGCTGGACCACACTGGCTTGACCCTTTGATGAAGCTATTGTAGCAGGATTGTGACCGCAATCATTCGCCAGCGTAACATCCGCGCCTCTTTCGAAGAGTAAGAATACCACATCCACATGTCCCATAGAAGAGGCGACATATAGTGGCGTACGCCCGTCGTTACTTCTTACATTGATTTCTGCTCCCTGGTCGAGAAGCAGTTGAACTCCCTCAATGTTTCCCTTGAATGAACCCAGGGTCAATGGTGTCCAGCCGTCGTTGTTTTTGAGTTCAAAGTCGGCTGACAATTGGAGTAAGAGCTGACCAATTTGGGTATAGCCAAACTCAAATGCAATGTATAACGGACTGCATCCGTTCGAACCGGTAGTATTGATGTCTGCGCCTCGTGCAAGAAGAAGGCGGACTACATCAATATGCCCACTCGAGGAGGCAACGAATAGTGGTGTACGCCCATGATCACTTCTCACATTTATGCAGGCTCCCTGCGTAAGAAGTAGCCGAACCTCTCAAGATCGCCTTTGAATGAAGTTAGGGTCTATGGGGTCCAACCATTGTTGTCTTTGAGTTCAATGTCAGCTGCCGATTGAATCAAAAGCTCAGCAGTTTGAGTGTGGCCAAACTCGAATGCGATATATAATGGACTACATCCATTACTGCTTGCGATATTTATATCGGCACCTCTGTCGACAAATAGGCGAACCATGTTGATAAGTCCCCGAGCAGAAGCGACATGCAAAGCTGTGTACCCGTCAATATCCCTAGCATTGATTTGGGCTCCGTGTGTAAGAAGAAAACTGGCAACTTCCAGGTGACTGTTCTGTGAGGCAAGGTGAAGCGGCGGCGGTGCAATGTTGACCATAGATCTACAAGCTGCACCACTGTCAATCAAGAGTCTAACGATCTCCAAGTGACCATCCTGACACGCAAAATGAAGTGGTGTCCACCCATCGGAGTTCACCCTATTGCAGTCAGCACCGTTTTCAATCAGGAGCCCAACAATCTCCAAGTGACCATTCCAAGATGCATAATCAAGTGGTGTACACCCTTGACTACTTGCAATATTGCAGTCAGCACCATTTTCAATCAGAAGTCTAACAATTTCCAAGTAACCATTCAGAGATGCAGGATGCAGTGGTGCCCAGCCGCCACAATTTGCAGTCTTGCATTCCGCGCCGTTTTCAATCAAGATTCTGACAACATCAAGAAAGCCTTTGTACATTGCAATATGAAGTGGTGTATACCCATCTTTATCTGCAGAATCGCAATTTGCGCCGTTTTCAATCAGGAGTCTGACAATATCAAGACAGCCTTTCTGTATTGCAATATGAAGTGGTGTATTTCCATCTTTCTCTGCAGAATCACAATTTGCGCCGCTTTCAATCAGGAGTTTGACAATATCAAGACAGCCTTTGTGTGTTGCATTATGGAGTGGTGTATTCCCATCTTTATCTGCAGAATCACAATTTGCACCATTTGCGATAAGCAGTTTAGCAGAGTCAAAATAACCTCTTCCAGACGCTAACTGTAGTGGCGTCGCGCCGCAACGCGCTCTTTGATTGGGGTCAGCACCGTTTTGAATAAAGAGCTTGATAACATCAATACGACCAAAGCCTGCAGCTAAGTGCATCGGCGAGAAGGCCATATTTGATCCAACACCGACCTCCGCGTTTTGCTTCACTAAGATTTTGATAATCTCAAAATTACTCCCCAGAGTTGCCAGGAACAGAGGAGTCGTGCCATCGTTGACTGCCATATTGATATCTGCGCCTTTCTCAACAAGGAGCTGAACCACTCCGACATGGCCGCAGAATGACGCTATAGCCACTGATGTTGACCCGTCTTGACTGTTGAATGCAATGTCTAAATGCGTGCTCGGATCATTGAATCGATCAACAAGTGAAATCATCCCCAAGCGCCATTGTATGGAAGCGGCATGAAGTGCGTTCCCGTAGATGCTATTTTGTACCATGGCCTTTCTCTTGCCATCCAGCAATACCTCAGTCATATTCTCGTGTTCTTCAACAGAAAAGGATTGAATTGTGCTACTTTGAGGTCTGCAAGTCTTTATACCTTGAGCATGTAGCTGCCGCACAAGATCCTCGTGATCATTGAAAGGGGCATCCCTGACTATATTCAGATAAATGCGACCTCGGGCATTGACATTTGCACCGTGATCGATAAGAAGCCGCACGATCTCCTCATGCCCTTCAGCTGCCGAGGCATAAAGTGCGTCGCTGTAGAGACCTCCTTGCGAACAGATCTCAGCGCCTCGAGCCAGCAGCAGCAGTACTACATCCTTGTGACCTTTGATTGAAGCGGCCTGTAGTGGACTGCCATAAAGTCCACCCTGTACGTTAACATCAGCACCATGGTCCAGTAGCAGCCGCACTATGTGTGTTTCACCGACTGATGAGGCTGCCTGGAGTGCATTACCGTAAGCGCCGCCATCAGCATTGGCCTCAGCGCCATTGCCCAACAGCCCAAGAACTGTGTGTTGAAGACCGGCCAATGATGCGTAGTACAAGGGTGGTGCCGTCTTCTTATCTGCCCACCACAGCGGTCCATTCCATGGCTGATCCAGATCGAAGAGCTTACCCCATGCTGCGTATGCCTGGCTCTGATGGAGAAGAAATTTCAGGATGCTTTTCTCCACGTCGGGTCTTGTCTCGCTATATCTTGCATGGTCGATCCAAGATTCTGCTGCGTACATGGCTAAAGGGAGCTCTTCCTTTATTGCCGTGAGCGACTTTCCTTCGTCCACTTGGGATAGATAGGCAAGGCAGATTCTAGTCATAACACCCTTTGCAGTGGCTTGTCGCATGCATCCTTGGAAAGACCCTGGTCCACCTGGGCGACAAGGAGAATCGACAGCAACGGTCATCAGTGAGAGAGCTCCATCAACTCGTTCAGATTCTAGATATTGCTGAACGGTAAAATGCGCCAGTTGAAGCTCTTCAATTGTACTCTGGCCTCTTCGTCTTGTTACCTGAGAGACAAGACTCGAACAAATTCTCATGATCTCTCGAGTCTCAGGCATCCTGAATGTGGGATCAAAGAGGGGGTCCTCGTCCGGCTCGACCACTATTATATCGACAACTTCATCAACTGTGAGAGGCCGATTCGAGTAAGTGAGAAACTGCAAGATCCGGATTGCTTCCTTGCGATAGTTCTCCGGAATATTAATCAAAATTCGCGCATAAGTCTCTTGCAAAGTGGCAGGAAGTGTCCGCAAGGATTGTCGAAGCTTTCGAAGATCTAGGCAGTGTTTTAGACTGTCAATCTGACACACGACCCATCTAAACCTGAAGTTTTCAGGGAAACATGTCAATGATATTATACTTTCCAGGAGCCCCACATCAGAAAGTGATCTTACATTCCATCGGCCTTTAGCATCAACTCCGCCTCAATTTCGTTCAATACCTCTGGTCGCCGATGCCACCTGTCAAATCCGCGATCACTCTGCAGTGTCTCGTGTAAGTAGGTGCGGATATCTTGATTGATACTGTGACTTTGTATGAGGATAATGCTTGTACATTCGAGCCAGTGGCCAAGTCCGGATTCAATTTCTTCTTCTTTCCTACTGGTCGCGAGAAGATGAAGTCCTTCGTGGTCGGAAAGAGACAATGTTTCTAGCCACATGAGTAGATCTCCTCGCATAGAGCACTCATCCAAGGCATCTAGTACGATTTGAAGTCTTCCTGCATGTTTTGACATTTCCAGGAAAGTCGAGAGAAGGGCTGTTTCTGTTGGTTGCCGATCGCCCTTCTCGCAGAATAAGAAGAGCTTCTCCAACTCCGCGCGAGAGTCGACACAGCTTGAGTATAGCTGTGCAACCAACGAGCGAACCATCTTATTGGGTGACTGCTTCTCGATTTCTTTAAAATCAAAGTAAAAGAAGAGGACTACATCCGGAGGCTGAAGTTGTTGCATTAGATCGTCGACTATGGCTGCGCTAAGAACCGTCTTCCCACAGCCGGGAATCCCATGTAGCCAGAGGTGTTGGCGCTTTCCACTTCTCCACTCCCGATATCTTTTGCTTTGGAGGAGCCAGGAGCAGGTTCCTTGCTGTCGACACTTGAGTGCGTCGGTAAGGTTGGTGGATACATCAGGGGGCGAGAGCCACGTCTTGAGCTTCGCGTGGTGGCTGTCCGATTGAAGGCTTTTGATTCCCGACTTTGTCTCGCTGGCGATAGTGTATATCTCCTGGATATTCTGGCGGACTTGGTAGTAGTCAGTAGATGTTGGCTCGTAACTCTAGGTGAACCCACCTGACCTAAGAATATCCAGAGCTCGCGGTGTTTCCTGAAGCCCTCTAATTGGCACATAGCCTAGGAGGTCTTTTGCATAAGCCGCTGCTGTAGCAGAAGCATAGCGTTGCCATCGATCGTTCTTATGCGAATCAGCATAATCACAGATTCCCCGTATCACGAGACATGGGAAATGATTCATCAGGCCGGCCGCTTCCATTTCAAAGCACATGCAATCCTCGCCGACTTCCTGGACGATCTCGTCACGAGTAAGAGCGTTCTTCACCACGGTATTCCCGGAGGCAATGATGCCGTAATGAACTTCTGGATCGGTAGTATCCCGCTGAATGCGTTCTATAACCTCCTCATTGTTGCAGTTGGCGCAGTTTGCCGCGCCTGTATGATCAAAGGAGGCTTTAAAGAGTCGGTCATTCTCAAAGCCTTGGTGAGAGTACCCGCTCACGCCCTTCTTTAGCTTTGGCGTGCCGCCGAGGAATTCCGCTATCCTTGACTCCCCGAGTTCGTATTCGGCCTGTATCGCTGCCAATGCATGCAGCAGGACCGGTGGTGGCGCGCTGAGGAATCCTCTCTGCTCCCACTCCTTGTTGAGCTTCGCCTTCCCCAGGTCATACTGCACCACGCCGCCGGTTGTCCCTTGTGGCTGACTGACCACAATGTCTCCGAGCCTTATATCCCTTCCCTCCTCCGGCCGGGAGATACCGCCACCGATGCCCACCAGCAAGGCGACTCGAATCTGTGGCAAGGAGGCGAGTAGGTTCGATGCCGTTGTCGCGGCGGGAGTAGTCCCAATCTGGCCTGCAGGAAGCGAGGCGATGACAAGGTTATGTTCGCCAATCCTGCCCCAAGTGTACGCGTTCGTGTCACTTGGGTGCTGGACGAAGCCACGGGGCTTATCATGACGTTCGTCAAGCATTGCAGTCGAGGCGGCTCGCTCGATGGGCAGGGCGGTAATCCAGCCGATGTTGTAGAGGTCCGGGCTCTCGAGAGCCCTTGGTGTAGCCATGATAAATATTGATAATGTCACAGGTCTTCCAAATATAGATGGATGAGTTCCTAAGACTGGTAACGACGTGCATACACTGTTCGCCCACTGGATGCAGCGGGTATCCTCCCCTCTTTCAAGCTGAGTCCCAGACAAAGGCTGACACAGCCTGGCGCCTTGCCAAGACTACTATCACCTTGTCAGTTCACACACAAACATGCAGCACACGCAGCTGGCGCAGCTGGCGCAGCTGAGCTGCAGCCTCGCTGACCAAGCCACAAAGCCTTGGTGGCTGTGTTCCTGTACCTCTGAGCCTCGATAGTCTCCGTCTTACTACGAGTGGAAACATTATTAGGATACAAACTCACTCGCATATGTCAATAGTCTCTGTTCAGGTGACGCTATTGTCATCGAGCATCAAACCGTCTGGCTGCTATATACACCTGCACACGCGTGTAACTGTCTCTTTACATGGATGACTTATTCTTTCGAATTCGATAGAATTCAATTCAAGTTCAATCACCCCAGGGAGCCCTGCGAGGGGGCTCGAATCGCCTAATGCGGCAAGCTATGGTGCTTCATCAAGATGCTAACAACCTAACTGGTTCGCTGTGTACAACCAAATACCCTCAGTAATCAAGAATCAACGCATGATACAGCGCTTAAACTAGTATATCAAGCAACGCAACGTGTATCCTCCGCAAGCATATGAAATGAAGGCTTCTCGCGACCGTTCGTGGTCTTTGTAGATTTGCTAATGAGGGTGCGACTAGCTCATATATTCCCTAACAGGTCGTTCCTAGCTATACTAATTACCATAGATCGCATTATGTACCTAACCCCACCCGGCTCATTGCATTCGTTGTGCATGTCACTCTCGATTACCCATCAACCTCAAAAACCATTCAACTCTTTCATCAGAAATTTCAGAATACCTTTACTGACACCTCGAATTCATCCCTGCCACCATTGTTGCAGTCTCAGACATCCTCCATTTGAGAATCGCCATCGGCGTCCACCGAGTCATCGGTCGGATCTGCCGCAGATGACCTTTGACAATGTCCATCTGCATCACCGCCCTATACAGCCTCACTATTAAATTGGGATTTGGAAGGAAAACCAAAGAAGGTTGTTATGGAATTGTCATTCATACCCTGCTCTCTGCGCCCCGAGGCCTCTCCGCAGCCGCACCACCTCCATGATCTTCATTCTGCTGCCCATGCCCCGCACCCGAGTCTACACCTCCATCCGTACGTATAAGGATCACAGGTATATAGAAGAACAACGGTACCGCGAATACAGAAAACATCCCTAGAAGATTCACAGCCAACATACGGAAAGTAAGAAGGATACCGCAAGCTAGGCAATTTATATATCCCCTCGAAACTCACACTCGCAAGAGGCCTTTTGCGGGGTTAGGCACCACTGGCAATTTACATTTCTCTCCGAATGACGCGTTTTTACTACGCACTACGCGGTAAAAAATTGCCATTTATGGCATGGCACGATACCGTCCGGGGGACCCGCAGGGGGCGGGAGTATCATTCCAATGGGCTTGGCCCAGGGCCGATACCTAGGCAGCGTACGGGAGATAGCGTTTCCGGATAGAAAGTTTACTAGTGGTTCTGTGGAACGATACGGGACGATTCTGCCGGGCGGCAGGTATTGAAATTGGGGTAGTTCCGTTTAAGGAAACTAGTCCCAAGGGTCAGATGACGGCCGGGTTGGGTGACCAATTACCTGAGAAGAAAGGTATACCCTCGGAGCCGCGAGGGTTAGTGTTGTAAATGTCAGGTGACACGATCGCAGTAGTTAGCGGAGCACTTCAGTGCAAATATAGCGGGAGGTAGGTCCGGCGTTAGGTGAGTGCAGGATGTGGAACGAATTTTCACAGCCTTTCGAGTATCAGAGGGCGTTTATGAAAAGGGTTCTTTGCGGAGAATGACATGGAAGATAGGGTCGAAGATGCTTTGTGTAGCGTGGATTCTATGCTTGATAGCAGCGGCATGGAGATATCGATTTCGAAGTGCTTGAAGCAGTGGTCGCGACTCGTGTGGGATGATTTTACGCCTCTGGAAGAATGGCTCCGCGACGCGGAAATATCGCAGGGTTCGATATCTGTGCAGGAGGTTGTTGATACGCTTGATGATTTTTACGCTTCGGAACTGGAGTTTGGTAGCGTCCTCACAGCGATAGGCGAGAGGGAGCCGCAGAGGGCAAGATTCCAAGTGTTGGAATCTTTGATACAATGGTTATGCCAACTATCGGTACGGTAAATGGAGGGAACGCGCGTGTCGTGCAAGTTATAAGGAAAAGGTTGTACTACAAGGCAGATCTTGTAATGCATCAACCTACCCGCTTCGGGTATGAAGAGGGTGTGATGGTGTTAATTTGGTTAAGGTAATGAATGGAGTCTCTAGGCTCCGCCTTGGGGGGCGAAGCCCGATGGATTCGTTTACGCTACGTGGATGAAGTATAAAGAGGGCGTGATGCCCGTGGGCCGGAGGCATTTGTCAAACGTTTGTACGGCACAATTGGCTGCTTTGGATGATCAATTGATGATGCGCAACTCAAAATTCTCCACTGCGCCAGCCACGGAAAAAGGTCAGTTCTAGTGTGGACTAAAGAACAATTGAGCGCCTGGCAATAGTCCTTAACTGAGGCACGGAGGTATAGCGTCTAATGCGCTGATAATCCACGCGGATATTGCTTATACAATTGTTGGTACACGTCTCTCATCCCCACCAGGGTCATTTGACCCCATATTACACCACAACGAGAAGAGAATCAATCTTCACGAGAGGCCCGCTTCGATAAGTCTGTTACCGAATCCAACGGCGGTATTTACAAGATGGCACTAGTTATGCCCGTCGAGATCTGCGACATGGTATGACCCCCGTGCGCGACACCAGGGGTTATGTTAACTCGGTCCTGAGATTGTTGATCACGTAGCAACACTGGTAGATGAACAAGACTACTCGTTTCGCGATCTCTTTCCTCATGCGCTAGAGCGAGATACTTGCTCGTGCCTTATAAGCTTACGCTTGGTTAGCCGGAATTTCTGTGCCTCCGCGTCGCGTCATGTTTTCAAACACATCATCGCTTCACTTAGCTCCTCAAGGGGCGACCGAAACCTTCTACAAAGAGTAGCCGAAATCTCAGAAAGCAAATGTGCTGCAAATGTCCGCCATCTAGAGATTGGGCACGACCGATGGGGCTCCAATTCCTGCTCGTCACTCGGTCAAGATATCCAGGATCTTGCCGGATTGCTCTCGCCTTGTCTTGCCCGACTAGCTAATTTGCGCGTTTTATAATTCAGAGCTTCATGCCAATTATCGACACGCGACCACGAAGAGCCTGCTATCACACGTGATCACGAAAGAACTGCCATTGAAGCAGTTGTTGCTGCCCTGCGATATGTGAATTTACCCTGTTTGGAAGGGCTGGAGCTATTCTTTCCCCTAGCCCATGATTTTGGGGGCCTTTTCCCCATCCATTCTACTCCATTGCACATACCCATGAAAGATCTACTGCACGGCCTGAAGTTTTTGTCCTCGCATCTTACTGCGTATACCAAGGAGTTGGGTCAGCGATATTGGAAAACCGATGTACTCCCCACGCACGCCGCCTTGCCGAATGACTTACACGCAGCCCATCTCCTTAGACTAGTGGAGCTGGCTCCTCACTTAGAAGCTCTCTCCATCTCCAGTACAGACCTTCTCTCATTCTACGCTATTCACTTCAGCCCGGCGCTTCATCTCACCTCTCTATGCCTCAGTCGAGTCCTCATCACCTTCGACCACTTCCGCGCACTTATAGAACAATGCAAATATAATCTCAAGCACATCGAGTTATCTTTGGTACAACTGCATTCCGGCACCTGGCACGCGGTCCTTACGCAGTTTCGCCAATTACCGCATCTTATAGACTTTTCAATCAACTCGTGCGGGTACCCAGCTACTGGTCCAAATGCACATCTGGCTGATGTGCCTCCCGAGCCGGATGCCCCCGAACCACTTGAGACGATGAGTTCCGCAGACTATGACGGACTTGGGGAGCTCAAGGAATTTTTCAATATGAACCGAACCGCTTTGGGGCTTGATTTGTTCGATCGTACTGATTTTCGCTGGTCTAGGTAGGGGGCTCTTGCGCGCTGGGACGTTTATAGGCAGACGGCGGAGTAGGTTTTCTGCCACGATGGATGTTTTTGGAACAAGGAGTATGTTTGGTTATACTTGGGTCGGACACGAGGTCGCTTGTATTACAACCGTCTTTGGCGATTTATATCTATAACTAGGCTCTTTATTTTGGATTCAGATGCCCTATCCTATCGCGTAGAAGCCGAATGCAGCGGGACTATTTCCTATTCTTTGACGGGTCGAATCTGTGAAAAATTGGTTATCTAGCGAGGAAACTCAGTATCAAAGTGATCGACAATTGTATGCATTATAAGCTCAGCAGCCGGAAGCATGGCGCGTGCTTGAGTGGGCCAGCTGGGGCCATCAGATATGCATTTTGTTGATGCTTCATGTACGGTAAGTAACTTGTGTGAGATGTGCCGGAAGAACATCGTGCCTTGCTTAATGCTAACAGACTCTCCTTGTACTACTGATTGTCAACGGACTGGTGCTGTCAGTATAAGGTCGGGAAACAACTCTGAATTAGTCTGAGATGATAGTAGCAGTTGTGCAAAGCGCTGTACCCGGTCAAGATCTCATAGATCAGCACTGATACTTTGTGACCTGCGGTGCCCCATTCTCCTTGCCACTCTTCAGAATCAACTCGATCTACATCCAGTCAGTCAGTCAACTTTCATCAAACCACCACTTTATCGCATCAATAGAACGAGAACATACCACTTCCAGATCCGCCAACGCCTCCTCCGGCCGCTGCTCAGCCTTCATCTCCCCAGAGATCAACGCCTCCCCCCACGCCCTGATCTCGTTACCAACCGCCAGTTTGTCCACCGGCAACGTCTGCCTCTCGTCCTCCTCCCCCTCCACATGCACCGCCACCTCATCGTCAGTAACCCGCACATGGCCCTTCTCCCCGACCGCCGTCCATCCACTCTCCTCCAAGCTCGAACACCCGGACAGCTGGAACGTCCCCTGCGCCCCAGACTCCGTGCGCAGTACCGCATCCACCGTATCCACCGGCGGCAATGCATCAGCGAAGCTCCCCACGAACGCACTCACGTGCGTGATCCGCTCGCCCGGCCCGCCGCCGCCCAGGAGATACCGCATCGCAGCGACATGGTGCACCCCGATATCCAGGACGGCTCCTCCTTGGTGCTCGGGCTGTTGGCGCCAGGCGAGTGCTGTCCAAGCAAAACATCAGTCGCGATACTCCAGACCCACCAACCACAACCACAACCACAACCACAGTCTAAGTTTCTGACTGGGAAGGGCAAACTTACCGAAGAAAGGCCAGAAAACAAACTTCCCCGGCCGACAATCGAAGTACACCTGCGTCCGGAACTGGCGGATGCGACCGAGCCGGGCCAGCTGGGCGCGGCCCTGGCGGAGACTGTCGAAGTGGCGGTAGTTCTCGGCGACGGACCACGTCGGGGCAGCAGGTCCCTGGGGCACGATGGTGGAGCGGTACCAGTCCAGCAGGGCGGTGGCTTCGGCCAGGTCCTTGGCGATGGGTTTCTCGGAGAGGACGTGTTTTCCGGCGCTGAGGGCGGCGCGGACGTATGCTGCTTGGTTAGTTATGGGGAGGCTTTAGAAACTCACGAGTTAGTTGGGTCTGTGGTGTTGGAGGTGCATTGTTGGGAGGGAAGTTGACGCACGCGATGATCACGGCTTGGATGTCATCCCGCGCGAGAAGCTGGTCGAGGCCCTGGGGCGCGTCGTCGGCGTAGCGGTCGATCTGCTGGTCAGGGGCGATGCTGGAAGCTGATTTCAGTGAGCGGGAATAGACGGCTTCCAGTTCGAGGTCGGGGGAGGCTTGGACTCCTGGCTGCGAGGGTGAGTTTCTTGTTGCCTTGGTCGGTATGGCTTGCGTACCAGATGGTAGTCCTTGACGAAGAGCCCTAGTGGAGTGCATTAGGGGTGTGAGGTTCGGTCGTGGACTGTCAAGGTGTTTACCTGCTCCGATGAATGCAATTCCGATGGTCATGTTGCGGGATTTGGTTTGGTGGTAAGAGTGAAGAGAAAAGGAGGCAACAGAGTCTGAGGTCGAAGGCTTATATGCACTTGATCTAGGAGGAAATATGGTCGCACACCACTAATTATTAATAAGTGACCGGTCGAAATGCTTGATCGGCCGGTCTTTGCTCCGCTTGGTTGTGACATCGTAGGCATCATGCATGGATGATCTGCACGATGGCGTCAGATCCGATTTAGCGCAGGCCTGCCTGCAGCCTCAGGCATCGGTGTCAGTTGATATGTATAATTATGACAGATGAGTAAGAATGCAGAGGCATGATGGTTTTCGTCGGCATTGTATTCCAGCCGTGGGATTCGGTTGACGATATCCCAATCAAGCAACTGACACTCAGGCTTTGCTGCTAATCCTCACCTTGACCAGGATTCCACCAGAATTCGCCCCCGGTTCCAGGATTTATCATGGTCTCAAGCTCGGAAGTCATGACCGACACCAGCAAAGCTTGAAGCTGGCGTGCAGAAGCCTGCTGTTTCTGGTTGTGGGAAAGCTTATCCTCGATCCACATTTCCGACCAGAAGTATAAAGAGACAATGAAGCATCAACTCATACCAAGCACTTATTCGGAAGCATCAGCCACCATGGCTCCACCTTCTAAACGAATGTCCGAGACGATCCGTCCCTACCTCGAAGATGCCAAGCATATCACCGAGCACGACGCCAAACCCTCGCAGATTCAGATCGAGAACTTCATCGGCTATACGCGGGTTCCGGTCGGCCTCGCGGGACCCCTGAACATTCGCACCCCCGATGGTGAAACCTTCAAAATATGTGCGCCCATGGCCACAACAGAAGCGGCTCTGATTGCCAGTTGCAGTCGAGGCTGCAAAGCGTTGAACGCCAGTGGCGGGGTGGAGTATATCCTCGGCAGGGAAGGCATGTCGCGGGGTCCCGCGTTCCTATTCGCGAATCCCCGAGAAGCGCAGGATTTCATCGATATTCTCTCCTATGTAGAGAACACCCTTAGCGAAGTGGCCGAGTCGACCAGTAACCACCTGAAGCTGATGAGTATCACGCCGCACCTGATCGGGTGCTACGCCCATGTGGTGTTCAACTACACCTGCGGAGATGCCGCGGGCCAGAACATGGTCAGCATCGCCACACAGCGGTGCTGTGTCTGGCTGATGGAGACGTATGCGGCGCAGTACAAGATCAAGCGCTTCTACGTCGACGGGCAGATGAGCTCGGAGAAGAAGCCCTCGTGGGGCAACGTGGTAACCCCGCGCGGCGTCGAGGTCACGGCGTGGGCGTGCCTGCCGGACGAAACCTGCCAGGAGGTGCTGGGCTGCTCCGCGGCCGACCTGCATGACGTGCTGCACATGGCGCGAGACGGATGCATCCGCAATGGAATCCACGGAAGCAACATTGACGCCGTCAACGTGTTGACCAGCGTGTTCATCGCCACCGGCCAGGACGCCGCGAGTGTCGCGGATGCCTCGTGGAGCCACGGCAGCTCGCTCTACGACCGAGCCAGGAACAGCATCACCATCAGCATGTACTTTCCCTCCATTCCCGTGGGTGTCGTCGGTGGGGGCACGGTATACGACACGCAGCGTGAAGCTCTAGAGATCATGCAGTGTGCCGGACCAGAGAGGAAGAGACAGTTCGCCGGGTTTCTAGCCTGTTTCGCGTTGGGGTTGGAGCTCAGCACTGCTGCGTCGGTCGTCACAGACACATTTGCGCACGCCCATCAGAAGTTGCGGAAGGGTGAGTCGGCCAAGCTGTGATATGGTGCGGAATACCTCGCTGGGTGGAGTAAAAGTTATCATGCTCCGTGAGATAATCAAGGGGGTTGCATCGATGTGGCCATGCTTCCAAGTATCGTGAGAAGTATGTGAACATGCGAAAGAGAGAGTTCGTTTCCAAGGTGTTCATAATTGGTCAATTCTCACCGCTCATACCGATATACCCGCAGTCCACCACTGGAAAATCATGTCGAGAAAGCTCCAAGACAAGTCAGCGGATAGGAACAGAACAATTCTAGTCCTATGCTGCGCTGAAGCGTATCTTCTACCCCAGATACCCCAAGAACAACGGACGGCCGGAAGAACAAGCCTCTTTTTTTCTTTTGTATTTTTGGAAACAGGCACACCAAAAAAAATCAAACAGAATTTCAGAGCAACCGCGCTCTTTCATTAACCTTCCCAGTATGTCTTCCAGAAATCAAGAACAAACTCTCCACCTTCTGCCAATAGCTTTTGGAAATCGGCACTAGCCCCTATCTGATCAAGCACCGAGAGGACATAGCCTACAATCAAAGCTCGCAAGGCATCACCGGGCAAAGTGTTTTGGTATAGCAATTGAATCGGTTCCACCAAATCGATGACATTGTGTTGGCATAGGGTGAACTGCGTTAATGTGGCTGCCAGCTTATATTTAACCAACTCTTTGAGTTGGAGGACCCCATACCTGTCAGCCAAAATATAGAGCTCCACATGCCCCACAAAGACATCTGTAAAGTCTTCGCGAGGGTGCGAATTCCCCTTGGGAGCATACTTGTTTACTCTGAAGTCATCGTGCCAGTGCTGTTCCTTGAACTTGTCAAAATCAAACAGGCGACGTAGCCACCGCATTTTCTTAGGATTCTTGCGCGGTAGAATGTAACCGTCAAAGATCGCTGTGTTGGAGGCATTCACTGGTGGCTTTCGAAGATGCCCAAGATCTGATTGTCTTGTAGTCAGCTTCTCGTCGTTTCTGAGCCTATCAGACTTCTCGTCATGGAGCAAATGGAGAAAAACCACTGGGCAATTACACACCATAAGTGGGTTCTGGTGAATCAAGCGGTGTTGGAGACGCAGCTGGAAACTCAGGCTCGGCTGGCACATCAAAGATCTCTTCAATCGGTTCTGGAGACTTCGATACTGGAACGCTCAGAGGTTTTACCTCTCTGTACGAGCACGGCGGTGGGGTATAGTCGCGTACATACGCATATTCGCATAGCCGCAGGAAGGTGGCTTCGTCGGTGACCTCCGACCAGTCCACCCAACGAGTTTTAGCCTCGATCATCTCGCCATTTATCAGTTTGTCAAGTGTGGATGATAAGCTGGCCAGAGCCTGGGCATGAACCGTGATTTCCTTCTTTGCTTTGCCAATGATGAAGGTAAAGAGTGGGGATGAGATTATTCTGCTATTCGTGAGCTGGGCGTGGTTGATTCCAGAACTTTCATCATCGGGTACTTACTCGCCGAACTCGGTGTCCATCGTTAGATTTTATACCGACAAAACGATGAGTCTGTTGGAGAGTAGGATGAAGAGGTCGCTCGGAGGTGTTGAAGGATGAGTATAGCAGGGCATGTAATTCTCCAACACGGGTGAGCGGTCTTTTTTATCAAGAGTGACTGGCTGCCACGTCACTACAGGGATGCAGGGGTGTAAGCTGGCTTCAAGGCTCTTGAGAGCGAATCGCCGAGAGCTGGAAGCCAACATACGCGCCGCTAACTCATGTCCGTCGATTGGATGAGAAGATATGAGGACCTTTGTTTTCCTCCAAGAAAAAGGATGTTAGACGCCGAGATGCTACTTAGTCTCTCATCGAGGCGCCATTTGAGTGAGACTACGAAGTGGTAGGGAAGAGGTCAAGTAAATACCATGTGGCGGGCTTAGTATGGCATGAAAGCTAGTTCGTCATTGTTCGTTATTGGCGACCCTGTCTAAGTAGCACACTGTTTTATGGAAAAGAAAGCATCGGGAGAGAAAGCAAGACGGCAAGCCAGGATGGAAGAAAGAAAGTAAAAGCAGTTTCATTTCACTGGGCATGCTTAGAATATTCTGGATTGATTCATGGATTGTCGAAAAGCGAAACATCTTGAGATGCGTTAAGCGCCGGGTTAGCGACAACCCCGCCTGGCCATTCAGAGTACATGTAATCGCCAAAATTTTTAAGTGAGGTTCAAATACCATAGAGTGTAGAAGAAGTCTCCCAAATAGTAAGTGTTTGATTTGTCTGGTAGAATAAGTCAGGGTGATCGGTCCCAATCTACATCACCCATTTTTGTTGAATTTTGAACATTTTTTGAGATGTACTGCCAGTTTCGACTTGTGCGGGCAGGGAGGTAGGATGATTAACTAAGATACATGACTGGTGACTTGATGCCTTTTTTTGAAAAATCTGTACTTAGTAGTTCTCTTAACAGAGCACGCAAGTCAAAAGCTCGATAGCGGGACTACTGATATTTCTTTCGGTATGGATTGCTGGAGACTATTCCCTGATACAGATCTCACTCACGCTCCACTGGACGACCAAGAATCAAGTTTATCAAGATAAAGCTTCGGGACCGATTAAGTGAACCACATCATTGTCAGTAGCCCATAATACTGAAATTTAGTAACACCGATTGCCCATTTTTCAATTTTTCCTTGGAGAGGGAGTCCTTGTGTAAAACAAAGTATGACTGGCTAAACTTGAACAGGGATACAATGGTAGTATACAATAGGTCTCTGCGTGACTACTAACACTGGCCAGCCTTGACCTCATTGATCATAATGATAAAGACAGCCCGGTTCTTTTGAGTTCCTGTAGGTAACGCATTTGTTACCCGTGGACCCCGTGGACCCCGTAAGCCCTTGACCCCGGTCCTCGAGATGGGATCATCTTCAGCAGAGCCATGGGATATTCTTTTGAATATGAATCATTACAGGGGATGAAGCAATCCGCCTGAAGGTTGCAACTTGAGGGCACGGCCACTAGTTAGTTGATTCAAAGAAATCCTACTCATTTTCAAGACCAAAAGTGTTCATTATTGCTATTGTGCAGGGTTTGGCTGTCAACAAAGAATAAGACAAAAGGACTAAGCAAGGTTCGGTATCGCTGCACTTTCGCTCAAGGCTTTGTTCCCGCCAGCAGTACCACCTAGGCATGTCAATGCTACGACTAACACAACATATCTACAGCGAAGAGAAGCTGAGCTTGCAGCAATAGAACGGTAGCAGAGCTTGAAGAGCCGCCTCGACAATTACAGAGTCACCTTGCAGGACCTGATCTTGTACGTCAGGGGTCGAGTAAGTAGCAATCTGTGAAGTGCGAAAATGCCTAGGTCACCAAGCTTTGTCTGTTGGGAAATGGCTGAGAATGATTGAACTAATTTTCTGCCGTTGAATATGAGGGAAGGGAGGTATCCATTTCGGATTTGGTTACGTCACTTTTGCTTGTGTCAAAAACACAAAACAAATGGGTTCTTTTCTCAGTGTAACCTAGTACTGTCAACTGTACGTGCGAGCGATGGTGGCTTGCTTCATGCTTCAGGCAGGGAAACCCACCGAAACAAAGAGACGGGAAGGATGCCTGATTTGGCAGGTGTCCGCTGAGTCAGCCGCCACCGGAGAACCTAACGGTCACGTGTCGCATTGACGGGGGGAGTCCCTGGCCAATCACACCCAGCCAAGAGCATCCCGTGGCTTCTCTTCCCTCAGTTCGCAATGCGCCCCATCAACAGCGTCATCACCATTACATGATGGGGCTGCTGCTGCTGCACCCCTTCGCCCTTGACTTCTTTGCACTCTCTCTTCATCCAACAATGCTTGCTCCTCACACTACCTTTCCATTCCACTAACAATGGCAGACTTTACCAGCTCATCCTTCCGGGATACCGTCGACCCTGATCCCAGGGAGGCGAACATCCTGTCCCAACACCTCGACCCACAGTTCACCGCTTCGCTACAGGAGGAACTCGCCCCTCCCGATGCCCCCGACGAGCACAACTCCGGCGAGTCCGGCCCCGAGCCTCAGTCCTCCTTGAGACTCCAAGGCGGAGATATCCACCGGGACCTGTACCGCATCGACGCCCGCTCCAAGCAGGCCCGCCTCGACAAACGCGCCCTGACCTTCTCCCACCTCCCCCGCCAGAACGACGACGCCGTCGAGGAGAGCGTCGCGGCACTCGAACCGGGCAGCTTCCGGCGTCACTTCTTGCAGAACAAGTACGGTCGGCTGGATGGACGGGGCGTGACGGCCTCCTTCCTCGACTTCTTGGACAACTACGGCAACTTCGCGGGCGAGGACTTGGTCGATACGGATGAGGAGGAATCGGCGATCGCGGAGGAAGAAGAACGGGAGGCCCATGAGCGGAGCCCGCTGCTACGGCGCCGGAAGAGCGCCCGTGTCAGTCGGCCGGGGGATGCGTCCAACGTGAAGACCTTCTTCACGCTGCTCAAGGCCTTCGTGGGCACGGGCATCATCTTCCTCCCCAAGGCCTTCCGCAATGGAGGGATCCTGTTCTCCTCCATCACGCTCGTCACGGTGTCACTTATCAGTACTCTGTGCTTCCATCTGTTGTTGGAGTGTCGGAGACGGTACGGGGGAGGCTACGGTGACATCGGAGAGCAGATTGCCGGCCCACGCGCGCGGTCGCTGATTCTGTCATCGATCGCCATCTCGCAGTTCGGGTTCGTGTGCGCGTGCATCATCTTCACGGCGGAGAATGTCCACTCGTTCATGACGGCGGTGAGCTCCGCGCCGCCCGAGGCGCTGACCACGGGGGCTCTGATCGGGCTGCAGCTGGTGGTGCTGGTCCCGATGGCGTTGATCCGGAACATCTCCAAACTGGGGCCCGTGGCGCTACTGGCGGACGTGTTCATCCTGATGGGACTCAGCTACATCTACTGCTACGACATCGCGAGCCTGGCCTCGCGCGGGCTGGCGTCGACGGTGGAGCTGTTCAACCGACAGTCGTTCACGCTGACCATCGGGTCGTGCATCTTCACCTTCGAGGGCATCGGGCTGATCCTGCCGATCCAGTCGTCCATGAAGCACCCGGAACACTTCGACCGGCTCCTCTACCTCGTGATGGGGATTATCACCGTCCTCTTCACGGCGGTCGGGGCGCTCTCGTACGCGACGTTCGGCGCGGACACCAAGACGGAGATCATCAGCAACTTCCCGCAGGGCGACCGGTTTGTCAACGCGCTGCAGCTGATCTACTCGCTGGCCATCCTGATCAGCACGCCGATCCAGCTGTTCCCGGCCGTGCGCATCCTGGAGGGCAAGCTGTTCGGGCAGGGGTCGGGCAAGCGGGACCCGATGATCAAGTGGAAGAAGAACGTGTTCCGGACGGTGGCGGTGCTGGGCTGCGGGGTGCTGTCCGCCGTGGGCGCCGGGGACCTGGACAAGTTTGTCTCGTTGATTGGCTCCTTCGCCTGCGTGCCGCTGGTGTACATCTACCCGGCGTATCTGCACTACAAGGGGGTGGCGCAGTCGTCGTGGGTCAAGCGCGGCGACATCGCGATGGTGGTGCTGGGGTTTGGATTCATGATTTATACGACGTCTGCGACGGTGTCAGTCTGGGTGGGGAGTTCTTAGCTTGCCTTCTGTGGTGCATTCAGTTGTGCATTCGGTGTGGTGGCCAGCATTGGGCATTATGGTGGTTGCATGTATTGCTTTATGCCAGTTGGGGACGACCAGCATGTGTGGACGGGTTGCTGTGATGCATTATGAGTTTATGCCATGTATTTGTGCGAGTGCATGTTGTCCGGGGTTGCATGCTAATGATTCAGGGTGTTTGCGGTTGCACTAATGTGATACAGGATAGACAGGGACGAGGTGGACTGGGCGACTGGTCTACGAAAATCTTCCGATAAACAGGTGGGGTGGTTGTCTTTGCTTATAGTTCAATGCATTGATGTGCGTACGTAGATGTTGATTTTGGGCCTGTACACTGTCACTGCAGTATGCGGATGTACTGTCCAGCACAGCTAACCTTAACAACGTAGGTAGACAGCTGCACGATGCAGTCAACCTTACAGCTCCCCCCACCTACACATCAACCAAATGCCGATCCACAGCTCTTTATTGATAGTAAAGTATAGTATAGATACAAACCGCGCCACCGGTCCACTCTCACCACCGATTCCCCCATCACCACCACCACCTCCCCCTCTTCAACCCCTCGTCTACCTAAGGACACCCACTATCCGGATAATTGCAACTATCCCCACTCCCGCCGGTGATACTCACGCCCTCGAACGTAAAGTTCTCACAGCTCCCATCGCCACACAGGATATAGTAATCCTTGCCATCACTCATGGTGCCGGTGACATCGACAAACGTGACATTCTCAATCATGACCCCATTGGTCGGCTCGCCGGTGGGCCCGCCGTTCAGATAATCCTGCTGGACATCAATCCCGTAGTCCGAGATGCCGGAGAGGGTGATATTCTCGTAGCGGATGTTGTAGACCTCGCCGGTCTCGCCGGAGTTGGTCTTGATGCGGCAGCCGTTCTCGGAGTCGACGACCTGCGAGTTGCGGAAGGTGACGCCGTCGACGGTGTTGTCGGACTTGCCGCCGATGGAGCCGATGCTCAGCCCGTGGCCCCCGGCGCAGTAGAGGTTGTCGACGAGGATGTTGGTGCCCGAGGTGACGGCGACGCAGTCGTCCTGGTTGTGCACCCAGCTGTCGGTCAGGGTCAGGTCGGTCGAGGACTTGATGTCGAAGCCGTCGCTGTTGTGGGCGGCCGGGTCGTCGCCGCTCAGGCTGTTGGGGCTGTCGCCCGCCGTGTTGTTCAGCGTGATGCCGGTGAGCGTGAGGCCCTCGCTCGATTCGATGTCGAAGCAGTGCACCGGCCAGTTTTGGATGTACAGGTTGCTGATCGTGCTGTTGTAGATTTTCTTGACGACGATGAAGTGGTCCGGTCTTTGGGGGGTTAGCTTTGAGTTTCAGCTGGAACGGGACTGGGGGAAGGGGACTGAGGGATAGGAGCTCAGGGAACCATACTTGTCTTGTCCGCCGTTGGAACCCTCGCCGTCCCAGTAGGCTTGGCCGTTGCCGTCGATGACGTGGCCCTCCGCCCCGGTGATGGTCAGGTCCGTGCCGGAGATCACGATCGGGTCGAAGTCGCTGTCGTAGGTGTCGCCGAAGGTCTGGGGGGGTTAGTCTGGTGCTGGTAAAGGAGAAAAGGTAGCGTACGGTTTCACCGGCGAAGATCACCGCCGCGCCCGTCTGCAGCCCGGTCAGGTCGATCGTGCTGGACGCCGGGGCGCTGACGCCCGACAGCAGGATGTTGGAGCACGAGGCCACCGCCGACGAGATGGACGCGTACTCGGTCACCGTGCAGGTCGTGCCGCCGTTGCCGACGGCCGAGGTGGCCGCCACGGCGACCTCGGTGGTGACGGGGGCCAGCGTCGTGGACGCCGCTTGGCTGGTCGAGGCCACCTTCGAGGAGGTCTGGAAGGTGGAGGCTGCGGCGGCGGTCGTGGAGGTGGCGACGACGACGGGGGCTGTGGTGCTCTGCGGGGAGTTAGCGGATGCTGCTGTCACGACATATGGAGATGGATGACTCGTACCACGCTGGTGGCGGCCGCGGCAGCACCGGTGACAGGGCCCAGACAGCTGCAGGCGCTGGACAGGTGCTTGGTCTTGTAGTCGCAGGCCGACAGGAAGGCGTCCGGCACGCCGGTCGTCTCGCTCACCGCGCTGGCGGTGAAGGTGGCGCAGAAGCTGGCTGCAGCCACCGAGGAAACAGAGTAGATGGAGGCACAAGCATGGCTTTCAGGGCTATCACAGGCCAGCGCCAGAGGCGCCGCCAGGGCCAAAAGGAGCGCACTGCGCTGCTGCATGGTGAAAGAATAAAAGGAACGACTGAAAGAGTGAAAGTACAAGTTAACAGAAAGAAAGAAAAGAAGGACTGGGTTGGTGGTGGCAGCAGAGGAGGTGTCGTCCCCCGCGCATCTTAAGTATCATTGTGAGGAGCATCATAACAGCCGGCAAATACGGATAGCTTAGCGCGGGTGAGGTTGAAAAGACCCGGACTGGTGGTTTCAGGATTCTCCGTGCCAAGGGGCAAGATGGAGAAATTTGACAACAAGCGTTAGCCAAGTTGCTGAAGCTATGGTTGGCACTTGGCAGGGGAGGAAGTGAATGGAATGAGGTTGTATGGGTGTATGTGCATAGGTGCATGGTGTATGCACGGGCGCTGATGGAGACGGGGAGTGGGATGAGGACCCAGTCAGGGCACACTTTTCATTGGTACGGTCGCCATTAGCCGAGCTCGAGACGAAGTCCTCGCTGCTGCAAAGCCCCTGGTGTGGTTTCATCTTGAGGCTCGCTTGGTGTTTATTAGATTACTCCTTCTGCAGGGGTCATTGAAATGCCCGATGGAGCCAAGATTCCGCCGCGTCATCCTCCAAGAACCGGCCAGGAACAATCCAGCCCATGAGTCAGTTGACCACCACCAGAATAGCTCCTCCGTATCAGCCATCACAATCACAATCACACTCCTCAGGAACCAGAACACTCAACACCCAAGCTCGAGCCACTGTCCCCACCGGAGTCGAGCTCCTCCTGCAAAACCCTCAACTGGCACTTCTAAGTTCAACGTAATCATTTTGGACTTTAGTGCGAAATATTCGGCTTTAACAGGGGTACAGTGCGCGCTTTGAACTATTTAGCCGAGGAGCAACCGATTCTGCCCATGGGGGGAAACCAACAACCAAAACCCCAGGACATTCCACATCGTATGGACGACGGAATATTGGTAGGCTGTAACTTATATGCCGGTTGGGTGATACCAATATATCCGACACTCTCACACGAACCTGAACGCGACCGACCCTTGGCAACGGCGCCTGCACATCCCCCCATTCCGTCCCCAGATTCATTTCGACTGTTCGGCAGTTGAGTCCCATTGGCCACGAACCCTTCCCTACCCCCCGAGGAGATTAAGCATGGTCTGCTGTGTGGCTGTGTTGGCACCAAGTGGGGTCCGACACTTTCATCTCGGATTGTCGGGAATGGATGGTAACTTAGGTATGGAACGCGCCCCAGTCGGAGGTCGGAGGGCGGCCAGCTTCGATATTGATGGCAGTTATGTAGAGCGCCAGCCTACGGACCTGGCCCCTGGTTGTCTGATGAGGTCTGACTTTGGGTGGAAGAACTTGCTCGGGACTATGATTACAGCTCCCTGCTGCTTTTGTCTCGTGTCTAGCATGAGAGGATGAGAGAACATCAGACGGGAGAAACCGCCTATCCTCACTTCAACAATTAGGGCTCACAGTGTCAGGTGCGCGGACCTCCGTGACCAGCGTATCACCCGGTGCTCTCAGATAGCTGAGAACGCGAATAGCAAGTTCCCTGTTGCTTTGTGCAACTCTCTCGATTATGTGGCTGAGTAATACGATACCTCTCTGTTCGCGGATCGGCAAACTTGCACCATGCCTCTCACATTCCACCACGGCCTTGAGAAAAGTATAAATCGTCCGACAAGAGCCACGCCCGCTGAGGCTGATATCGAGGTGGAGATTGAGGGTGGATGGTGGAAGTGTCATGCCATGAGAGGAACCCAGGTTGCTGTCCGGGAGATGGGCTGGCCGCTGAACAAGTTCTTTAGGCTTGAGTATTTTCAAGCCGTGGTGACGCGGTCTTACTGGTAGGATATTTCAGGGGTCGTATTCCGAGTTGCTTAGCAAGCCAGTTAATAATATGATTATGGTAGGTTGGTTACAGGACTGCAGACACAACGCAAGCGGCACTTGCACAGGTGAGTCAAGGCTGATCGAACACCGACTCGATGACCTTCTCAACCCTATCCACTAGATCCTCCACCTCGGGGGCGGTGATGTTATATGCAGGAGCAATCAGAACAACATCGCCCTGAGTCCCGTCAACATTTCCGCTACTGGGCAGTAAGGAAATGCAGTGCTCATCCTGCAACCCCGCCAAATGCACGGTCTGCGCAACCTGATCGCCGACGGGGAAGGGCGTCTTTGTCTCCTTGTCCGTCACAAACTCGATCTACGCCTCATTAGCAAGATTCCGCGTTGATGACCCATGGTAGAAAAGCAACTCACCCCCCAAAACAGTCCCCGACCGCGGACATCCCCTACATTCGGATGACCTCCAATGCGCTCTGTCAGAAGTCTCCCCAAGTAGTCCCCCTGGACTCTGACATTGTCCAGCAGATTCTGTTCTTGAATCAGGGTCTGCACAGCATACGCAGCAGCACAAGCGACGGGATGGCCCTGATACGTCTGGCTGTGCACAAACCCGCCAGTGCCCTGGGCAAGCGCGTCCACCACCTTCTTGCCCACTAGCAGAGCCCCGATAGGCGCGTACCCAGCCCCCAGACCTTTGGCCACGGTCTGCAGATCCGGAACGACACCCTCCTGCTCCCATGCATGCAGAGTTCCCGAACGCCCCATGCCCGACATGACCTCGTCCATGATCAACAGGGCACCATGGCGGTCACATACTGCCTTCATCGCTGGGAAGTAGCCGGGCACAGGAAGGGCGCAACCAAGGGTCTGTTGCATCGGTCAGCACTTTAGTTCCTGGTCTAGTCAAAACATTACTTACAGCCCCGGTGATCGTCTCCGCGAGAAAAGCGCAAACTGTGTCCGGTCCGACGGCCTGAAACTCGCTTTCCAACTCATCCGCCAACCGCTGAACATAGCTCTCATCACTCTCCCCGGATCTCTTGCCCCGGTACGGATAGCACGGCGACACATGCGAGACATTCTTGGCCAGGATGTCCTCATACACCGCTCTCCGGGCTTTATGGTACCCCGTCGCAAGCGCCCCCAGAGTGTTGCCGTGGTAGGACTGCCTCCGCGCGATGAACCGGGTCCGCTGGGGCTGCCCGCGTTCGACATGGTACTGCCGGGCGATTTTGAGGGATGCTTCGATGGCTTCCGTACCTGCATTGTCTCACCTTAGCTCAGTTGGCAAAGTATGAAGGGCAGGTCTACCGGAGCTGACGATGAAGGTCTTGGTCATCTCTCCATTCGTGGACTCAGTGAGGAAGGTTGCGATCCGCTCGGCAGCCGGAGTGGTGAAGAAGGGCGAGTAGCAGTACGCCACTTCGTCTAGTTGCTGGGTGATGGCGCTCTTGATGGTCGGGTGGTTGTGGCCGAGGGCGGCGACAGCTGCACCCCCTGTTGCGTCGAAGATCCCCCGGCCATCTTCGGTGATGAGGTAGTGGCCGCGGCTGGAGATGACTTTGGACGGGGGAGAGTTGATCTTTGTGTAGAGAATTGAGGAGGGAGTAGCAATGGAAGACTGAGAGCGTAGAGAGGTTAGTGGATGACGAATCTTGGTGAGGGAACTTCGAGCTTGCACGCTGATCATGATTGCGTGCGGTCTGTGCAATTGGTGTGTTGAGCTTTGTATATGAGTATCCGCGTAGTGTCTCTTATGACTGGAGAGCTGAACGAGTGGTTGTGACTGCAGTGGAGGGCCGTACCAGGATCAAAAATGGAAAAATAAAGAAGCTCGGGCTTTAAGTGGCCAAGGGGCTCGGTGTTGACAACAAATGGGAGGATGTTCAGACGCCGTTGCACTGCATATCAAGTCCGACGATAAGCCTGCGGGGATGAAGTGGTGAACCTGATCTGGAAGGTGCATAGTGACTCAGCTGATACGTGGCCTTGCAGGAAGGAACAACTCGATAGGCGCATTCTGCGTAGGATTGAGGTTTATCACAGCCAAGATTAGTATCCACTGGGTGCAGTTGCGAGGTACTGACTATACGGTACTGTTGTTGTCCATGTATACTAGGTACAGCATGCTCGTTGCCTGTCGACTGGCGTGCTTATCTTATCGTTGATAGCAAACGCAAACACCCAAACCCCGCGTGGACTAACCCAAAATAGAAGCTTGTTGGAGAAACTGGAAGTGACGGGGATGCCTTCGTCCGCTTCCAACCGGGTCAACACTCTTCACTGCCCCTTGAGCTGCCTGGCATAGCATCTATCATCTGCTACTCTAATCCCAGTAGCGGTCGAGAGTGATGCAGCTTGAAAAGATACCTCTGAACAAAACTCCTGATCACGCCACGCCAAGACCCGACCCCACCATATTGTCCTTTAGCCGTCGTGGCTGAGAACAACAGATTGGTAGCAAAATATACACACGATCAGCTCAATCCACCACCATCACTATCACCATGTCACAAGAGGATTACTTTGATCTTGGGAGCTACCACTGCCCCGTCACCACCACCTCCCCCACCAGCCAAACATGGTTTAACCGGGGTCTCATCTGGATGTACGCCTTCAACCACGAAGAATCCGCCCGGTGCTTCGAGCGGGCCATTGCCTCCGACGAGACCTGCGCCATGGCCTACTGGGGCCTGGCCTATGCCATCGGCGCCAACTACAACAAGCCCTGGAGCTACTTCGACGAGGTTGAACTCTCCACCGTCGTCCGCCGCGGACACGCCGCCGCGAAGACAGCCGAATCCCACGCTCCCCACGTATCAGCCGTCGAAGCCGCACTGATCAAGGCAATCCAATCACGATACCCTGAAGAAATCCCCACCAAGCCATTTTCCGCATGGAACGAGGACTTCGCCCAAGCCATGGAGGCAGTATACCGCGAGTTCCCCGATGATCTCGACGTCATCACCGCCTACGCGGACGCGCTCATGAACCTGCATCCGTGGGACCTGTGGGACCTGCGAACCGGCGCAGCCAGCGAGGGGGCGCCCACCCTCCAGATCAAAGCCCTGCTCGACCGCGCCTTAGCCCTGCCCACTGCCCTGCAGCACCCGGGGCTCCTCCACCTCTACATCCACCTGATGGAGATGTCCCCTGCGCCCGAATCCGCCCTCCCCATCGCCGACCACCTGCGCGGCCTGGTCCCCGACGGCGGACACCTGCACCACATGCCCACGCACCTGGACCTCCTCTGCGGCGACTACACCCGGGCCATCACCTGGAACAGTGCGGCCATCGCCGCCGACGAGCGGTACCACCAACACGCGGGCGCCGTGAACTTCTACACCCTGTACCGCTCGCACAACTACCACTTCCGCATCTACGCCGCCATGTTCGCGGGGCAGTCCGCGATCGCCCTCGCCACGGCGTCCCAACTCGAGACCTCGATCCCCGAATCCCTCCTGCAGATCCAATCCCCGCCGATGGCCGACTGGCTCGAAGCCTTCCTCTCCGTGCGGGTGCACGTGCTCATCCGCTTCGGCAAATGGGCCGACATCCTGGCCCTGGCCCTCCCGCCCAACCCCGCCCTGTACACCATGACCACAGCCATCACGCACTACGCGAAGGGCATCGCCCACGCCGCGAGGGGGGACACCAGTGCCTCCCGCGCGGAGCGCACGCGCTTCCACGCCGCCGTCGCCCGCGTCCAGCCGTCGCGCGCCCTCTTCAACAACAAATGCACCGACATCCTCGCCGTCGCCGCCGCCATGCTCGACGGCGAGCTCGCCTACCGCGAGGGCGACTTCGAGGCGGCCTTCTCGGCCCTCCGCACCGCCATCGATCTCGAGGATAACCTCCCGTACGATGAACCGTGGGGCTGGATGCAGCCGACGCGCCACGCGTACGGGGCGCTGCTGATGGAGCAAGGGCGCCTGGAGGAGGCGCTGGCGGTGTACGAGGCGGATCTGGGGATGACGGATGCATTGCCGCGGGCGTTGCGACATCCCGGGAATGTGTGGGCGTTGCATGGGGTGCATGAGTGTTTGGTGCGGTTGGGGAGGGGAGAGGAGGCGAGGCGGGTGGAGGGGAAGGTGCGCGAGGCTGTGGCCGCGGCGGATGTGCCGGTGCGGGCGTCCTGTTTTTGTCGGTTGGAGGTGGGGGTGGACGAGGGGGGGGAAGAAAAAGTGCAGGAGTGTGGTGGGTGTACATAGTCTGTGGTTGTTTGGTGTTGCGCTGGGATGTTGGATGTGGGTTATACTGTGTTTCCTCTGCGGGTGGGGGAGGGGAAAGAGGGGGGAGTGCAGTAGGGTGAGGGTGAATACCACGAAGCTATACCAACAGAAGAGCTTTTATTCCACACGCTATGCACTTTGAATCGAATCAAGTCAATAGACAATCCTACCATTCCTAAGCTTACTTCAAGATTATAGCGACCGCAACCAACCCCACGACACCTGCATCTTCATCGTTCAGCACACGCAGGCTTACCCTCGTATACCTCCAGCCACGCCCGAACCAACCTGCCGCACCCGCGCAGCTGTCCCCATCAAGCCATCAATCTTACAAGCCCCACAGCAAAAAGCCACACTACGCAACCAAGAAGACACGAAATCAAGTCCCGCCAAGCCAATCAAATTATTATGTCCGTGAATAAAAGCCCAGACCGACCAGCCAACAAAAGCAAGTCGATCGAGGCACACATATAAGACGAGAACAGATTTTCATCCCCTTAGCCACGTTTCCTGACAAGCTAGTTCGCCTTCCCTGGAGCAAGGATCTAGGCCTCCTCCTCGTAGATCTCCTCGCCCTCGCCCTCGTAGTGCTCGACGCCCTCGCCGTCGGAGATGGACGCATCCTGGTACTGCTGGTACTCGGACATCAGGTCGTTCATGTTGCTCTCGGCCTCGGTGAACTCCATCTCGTCCATGCCCTCGCCGGTGTACCAGTGCAAGAAGGCCTTGCGGCGGAACATGGCGGTGAACTGGGTGGCGACGCGGTGGAACAGCTCCTGCACCGAGGTCGAGTTGCCCACAAAGGTGGCCGCCATCTTGAGGTTCTTGGGCGGCACCGAGCACAGCGCCGTCTGCACGTTGTTGGGGATCCACTCCACGAAGTAGGTCGAGTTCTTGTTCTGCACGTTGCGGACCTGGTCCTCGACCTCCTTCATGGAGACCTTACCGCGGCTGTTGAGGTGAAGAATTAGCATTATTGGGGGGGGGGGTGTCGAGGGGTGATGGGGTTGGAACAGGAAACATACAACAAAGTCGAACAGGTCAGGAAGCGACCGTTCTGGAAGTTGGCGTTGGTCATCATGTTGCGGGGATCGAACATCTGCTGGGTGAGCTCAGGGACGGTCACGGCGCGGAAGGAGTGGGCGCCGCGGCTGGTCAGGGGCGCGAAGCCGACCATGAAGAAGTGCAGGCGCGGGAAGGGGATCATGTTGACGGCCAACTTGCGGAGATCCGAGTTCAGCTGGCCGGGGAAGCGCAGGCTGACGGTGATGCCGGACATGACGGCCGACACGAGGTGGTTGAGGTCGCCGTACGAGGGGGAGGACAGCTTCAGCGTGCGCTGGCAGATGTCGTACAGGGCGTCGTTGTCCAGACAGAAGGTCTCGTCGGCGTGCTCGACCAGCTGGTGCACCGACAGGGTCGCGTTGTAGGGCTCGACCACCGTGTCCGACACCTTGGGCGAGGGCATCACCGAGAAGGTGGCCATCATGCGGTCGGGGAACTCCTCGCGGATCTTGGAGATCAGCAGGGTACCCATACCGGAACCCGTACCACCTCCCAGGGAGTGGGTGATCTGGAAGCCTTGCAGGCAGTCGCAGTTCTCGGCCTCGCGGCGCACCACGTCCACGACCTGGTCGACCAGCTCCGCACCCTCGGTGTAGTGACCCTTGGCCCAGTTGTTGCCGGCACCGGACTGGCCGAACACGTAGTTGTCGGGGCGGAAGAGGCCGCCCATGGGGCCGGAGCGCAGAGCGTCCATCGTACCGGGCTCCAGATCAACCAGCACCGCGCGGGGGACGTACTTGTTGTTGCCGGCTTCGTTGAAGTAGACGTTCATGCGCTCCAGCTGGAGGTCGGAGGTGCCATTGTATCTAGGATGGATGTCAGAAGGGGAAGGAGTCGAGGGCCAGCTGGGTCACTGACACGCCGTCGCCGTCGAGGCCATGTTCGCCGGAGATGGTCTGCCTGGTGGGGGTTAGCCATGACGGGGGATGGAGAGGTGATGGAGGCTGGAGCTTACCAGAAGGCAGAACCAATTTGGTTACCCTGTAGAGAGGGAGTTTGTGAGTACTAGGTAGATGACTGGCAGTTCCAGAATGGGTGAAACGTACACACTGGCCGGTTTGGAGGTGAACCTAAATGTGGAGAGGAACTGTTAGTATTTCTTGTTTCATGTCTTTCAAGAGATGAATAAGCTTAGTGTAAAAAGGTCGACTCACGATTTCACGCATGATGGATGATGGTGAGGGTATTGGGGGGGGATAGGGAGATTAGGGAGGAAGTGGGACTGGGGGAAAACAGAAGGAGATCCGGAGGAGAGAAATGAGGAGAAAAGGTTGAGGCACTGAGTGAGGTTGGCGGTCAGACTGCCAGTGGCTTGGCTGGTACCTAAGGAACCTAACCCCAAGCTAAGCTAAGCTGGATTGTTTTCCGTGGAAATAGGAAATACTCCTAATTCGTTCCGTGTGTGTGATAAGTTGAATGTGGGATCACCGATAAGGGTATCGCCGTCAGGCCAGAACTTCGGATGTTTATCGAAATCATCAAAATCACACCACGCTAACCCTTCTGGTGTTTAGCGTCACCAATGCCGCTCGGCCCGGTCGCTCCTTTACCCCTTAACATTCTGACAGGTAACACTCGGTCTTGCCCATTGGGCGGAACATCCAGCCATACCATGCCCAAATCACCTGAGAACAGTCCCAATGAAGGCGTGTAACAGGTGATTATCGATTGGGCTCAGCCAAATATCCAAACTCTAGCATGATCACATGTTGACCACAGATTCTCAAATTGTCCTCAAATTTCTTCCTTCATCCCTATCCCCTCTACACCCGAACCCCTTAAACTATACTCCGTACGTTGTTTACCTTCCAATTTTCTTCTCCAATTGCCAGTCCTAGACCCTTGCGTCAGCCACGCATAAAGGCGGCTAGTTTGTCTTCCAAGCCACTGATTCTTCATATGAAACCATCTCCATCGCTTTCAGATGTACGCTTTCTGCGCGAAGAGTTTGTTTCGGAGAGCATCGCTGTTTCTAGCCAACCAATTAAATACTTCGAAGCTCTATACGGCATCCTAAATTAAAGCCATGAACTATAGTCACTCGTGGCCAGTGATAGAAGCGAGAAAACGAAAAACCCAAAGCTTCACGGGAGAAATGCCATCTTACCTCGCCTTCCTTCCTTTGCCCTTCTCTTTCTCCATTCTCGAAAGCGAAACCCGTCCACACTTCTGAAGCTCCCGGAGTAACCCGAGAGCCCCCTCATTGTTGTCGTCCTGCTGTTCTATGAAAAGCTGTAATATGCGCACACAATACAAAGCCTCCTCGAGCGTGACTAGTGGCGCTTTCTCTATTGCTATGTGGCTCTGAGTATGCTTCGTATGCTGCCTTCGATGGGGTGTAATGTTGGTCTTCATGATGTTGATATCGATGTCAAGGTCTTGCTTGGCGTCATCGCGGACGTCGTGGTGGGGGAAGTCGAATATCAAGATCCGGGCGATGTGGCTGAAGAACGATTCTTCTGCAGCAGGATACTTTCCGGGTGCCGAGCATCGGTATATCGAATATCATGTCTCGCTAAATTTCGTTGTATCGCGAATCGCGTGGTCCCAAATTCGTTGTATCGAGACGGTGACTGTAGAGAGCCTTCCGGTAATGTGGGTGGGTGAACAAGGTTGGACATCAATGTGGTGAGTTAAGAGGGGATTCAACGCTGCGAAGCAACACTTAGTGGTGGAAATTGGTAGGTGTATAATGGATTGTCTACCATGGAGCCATCTCAGCTACACCAGTTACCAATTAACTCAAGGTGCAAGTGCGTTTAATACTGTACACATTGAACACTCAAGGCTGTTTTATTCTATCAACAGTAACAACAAATTAAGACAGAAGAGGGCGATGTGTCCGCCTTATACCTACAGCCCCTCGATATTCTATCCCACCACCGACGCTCAATGGGCTTTATCTCCAATCTTGTTCTACGACCAAGCTCTCAACCCCGCCAGACACTAATAAAACAAGCACAGGAAGCTACAGAGCTAAGATTATGAATCAACCTCCTCATGAACAATAAATCAAACTCTTTTGTCATTAGTCTCACTCAATCCACAACGTCGTCAGCTAATAGGTAGCAGGCATAACACTCAACCTCCCCCCATCAGTAAGCACACAATTCCCATTACAGTACGCCCCCGCCCTTGAAGCCAAATACAGCAGCGCACCCATAATATCCTCGGGGGTACCAGCGCGCTCGGCCGGGATCTGGTCCAGCGGGAACGCCCCTTCCTCCGTGGGACTCTTGCCATGAATCAAGTCCGTCGTCAGGTCGGTCGGAAACACTGGCCGCTATCGTCAGCATACCGTCCCCAACTTGCTGTTCTCACTCTCGCGACTCATGCTTACATCCAGGACACAGCACATTGGCTCGGATCCGATACGGCACGAGGTACGTCGCCAGGACCTTCAGCAGCATCGTGGTCGCGGCCTTGCTGGCTCCGTAGGCGAACCCGGCCGTGATGCGGCGATTGAAGCTCCCGATACTGCTGGTGGCGATCACCTGACTCCGACAGCCCTTGCGGGCGTAGTCGTTCTGGGTCCGGTTCCCGGCATCGAGCAGGCCGAGAAACGCTATGGCAGTGTAGAACACAGCCGTGCAGTTCACGTGGAAGGTATCCGTGAACTCTTGCATGGGGATGCGGAGCAGCGCCTCTTGTATTTGCCGAATGCTCGATCCAGGGGGCACGCTCCCCGGGGGCCCGGCGATGCCGGAGTTGGCAACAAGTAGATTGACATATCCGATATCTTTTTCAATGAACGCGACCGCGGATCTGAGGGCATGTTGGTTGGTGACATCGCACTGGATTGGGATGATGTTGTCTCGGCCCTGGTAGCAGTGAGAAACGACGCCTGTGTGGGGTTTAGAGTCTGCAAGACCCACGATGTCCGCCACCGCTTGGTCCAGGATATGTCTCCTTCGTCCAAGGATGTAGACTTTCTTTGCACCGTTGGTCGCCAGTGCCCGTGTCATGTATAGGCCGAGCCCTTCAACGTCCGTTAGCGTGGCGTGAATAGCAGGATCATTCCCATGAATTTGGGCGCATACCGCTCCCTCCGCCTGTCACTACTGCGACAATACCCGTCACATTGAAGAGGTTTGCTACTGAGCTGGTTGCAGCCATAGTGCGAGGATTCCGCTGGAGTCAATGCCGGGGAGCAAGAATCTAGAAGAGTGGGGGTGTGGCAGCGGTCTTGGATCTCGCTATATTATTATGAGCAGAAGCGTAACTCATCAATCCGTCTCTCGTCTGCTTTATATTACCAGTTGGGGACTCAGCGGCGAAGGCTTTCGGTATTACATTCCAAGATGGGGACCAGGTATAGACCACTCCGCTCTGCCCCTCCGGAAGCGCTTGCCACTTTCAGCGCCGTCGCTGAATAGGAATATGTCTGACATGTCTCCAGGGAAGCGGTAGACAAATCTTATTTCACACCAATTCGGGCATTTTCGAGATTCTCTGGCGTTACTTGTGAATATTAGTCCCAAATATTTCACCAGCGTGCACAGAGGAATATTTCTTGCTTCTTCGGGACACCGGGTACGGCAAGCTACGGGGGTACCTGGAGCTTTCGTTCCGGCCTGGGTCGGTTTAGAATCCCATCTTTCGAGCAGAGCTTTAGCAACTAGGAACATACGCCAAGGGCTCCTTACAGATTATGACCGAGTAAACCCCCAGTTGAGTTGATGTATCGATGTTCTATCCCAAGAAGCTATCCAGTGTGCCCGCAAGCGTCCCGCAATCGATGACTGAACACATGATGACAATCCGAGGTGCGGGCCAAGAACTAACAACCGGTTCTACATAATATACGACTGGAAAATCTATCACCGTCCCCCAAAGCCGAGACCCTCCCTAGAACAATATTGACGTGTCCGTGAACCCCAGGAGCCCCGTGAGCCCCAGGAGCCACCCCCTCGCCCCCCTCACATAGAGTAAGAAACAACCTCAAACCCCCGAATCGATCTCATTCACAAACTCCTGACCACTGAAAACCGCTCAGTCATGACACGTCTCCGCCAGCGAGGAAGGGATCTTGAGCTGCTGGATCTTCTCCGGGTGTTCCTAGACCATTTCTCCGTCAGTAGCTATCATCACCACCCAGCGAACCCCACCGGCATTCACAAACAAAACAAGAGACGTACAATGATATTCAACGACAACCCAATGCTAACATGGTACGACATGTGACAATGCAGCGGCCACACACCGGGGTTATCCAGCACCCACTCCAGGACGACGAACGCGGGGTTCTCGGGGGTGCCCGCCTGCATCATCTGCGTGTCGCGGCGCTGCGGATTCGCCGGGTTGACGATGACGCCGTCCCACGTGCCGCGGCCCTCGGCCAGGACCCAGAAGTTGTGGCCGTGCAGGTGGAGCGGGTGGTGCATCGGGTAGATGTTACTGAACACCAGGCGGACGCTGGCGTTGGCGCCGGAGTTGTAGGCGTTGGCGTTGGCGTAGTAGGGGGCGGAGAAGTTGCCCGTGCGGCCCAGGAGGAGGAGCGGGGCGTTGTAGTTGGCGCGGAAGGTCGCGTTGTTCATGTAGAAGAGGTAGTGGCCTGTGGCGTTCTGGGCGAGGTTGATCTCGATGGTTTCGGTGGTGGAGGGGGTGTCCGGTGGGGGGAGGGGGTGGTAGGGCACGGTCTGGTGGAGGGGGTCCCCGGCGCAGTTGTTGCTTTGCCACACCGCTGTGCTGGTGGTGTTGGGCCAGGTGGCTGGGTCGGCGTCCTCGTAGTAGATCGCTGCGGTCACGGTGGGGTAGCTGGCGGTCGAGTTGAGGCAGTCCATGTCGATGGAGGCTCGCAGCCAGTAGGCATCGCGGGGGCGGCCGGTGGCCTTAACGAGGACGTCGGTGCGTTGTCCGGCGCCGAGGGTGACGACGTCCGTGTTGTAGGGCTTGACCGGGATGAAGTCGTTCGCGATCACGGTCATCGCATGGCCGTCGATGCTGATCTTCTGGTTGGCGTTGGATCCGGTGTTCAACAACCTGAGACGGTGGACTTTGCCGCTCTGGAAGCTGAAGCGAGAGAGACTGGCGCCGGGGCTGCAGTCCGTGCCGCTGCAGTTGTAGATGCCGCGACCGTTGATCAGGTTGTTGTCCACATTCGGGATGACTGGTGGGCGGGAGAAGATCTCCAACAGGTTCGACCAGTAGTCGTGGTGGTGGTATTCTGAGATCATGATGGGTCCGAGGTCGTAGTCGTAGTTGACGTGGTTGGGGCCGTGGATGATCACCGGGCCATAGACGCCGTCGGTCAATTGGGCGCTGTAGTGGGAATGATACCAGCCAGTCCCGTATTGATCAGCCTGGAAGGTGTAGGTGAAACTGGACCGAGGCACGATGGGACACTGCGTGACGCCAGGTACTCCGTCCTCCCAAGGGGTTCCTTTCTGCGTGATTCCATGCCAGTGCATGGCCAGGCCTTCTTCTGTTCCGGTTGTGATCATGTTATTCACCGTCACGGAGATTGTATCACCCCAATTGGCTTCGATCGTTGGCCCCGGGAATTGGCCGTTGATCAGCATGGCGCTTTTCCTGTATCCATCTGGTGCGGTGATGTCGCGCATGACTGTGAAGTTGTAATGCCGCGTTACTCCGGTATCCGGGGGAGGTCCCAAAGGGGAGACGTCTCGCCATGGTGGGTACTGCGTTACCCCCTGAGTTGAATCAGTGAGTCGTTTGTGTTGGGGACGCTGGTGTCAAACTCATCATACCTCGTCCTTGATGAAAGGGGGAAGATACTTGGTAGGTAGGGTACCATATGGATATCGGCCTTGGGGGAGATTGAAGTCAGCACACGCCAGTCGGAGAGCAAGCGACAGAAAACATTGAAGCGGGACAGGTGTCGGGTTTGATTCTTACTGTTCTCTTCGCTAGTGTTACAAGCAGCACTGATGGCTGTTGCACCACGAAGGAAAAAGGGTAACCAAGGCACCATGGTAAGTCGCACAAAACGTGGTCTCCGAAATCAGGGCTAGCAGTGATGGACCGAAAAGGGTAAGTATCATACTATCTCAAACTTCCTGAAGAACGTACACGCGACTATTTATTCTCCGATATAAAGGTATTTCCTCAGAAGAAGCCATACTCACCGACGCATTAGTCAAGATTGTCTCGCATTGTCAATGTTTACATCTCTAAACACAGTTTGTTTGTTGCGATATTGCTTTTCATGATGAAAGACATTGCTTATTGTCATGGGTTCAAGATTCGTGGGTAAGGGAAAGCCTGACGATAGACTAGACTAACAGGATCATGGCAATCGGGGACTGTAGAATTGTCGGTTGCTTCTTGGTCGCCGATCAAGCTTCCAATTGAGACAACCGTCTATAGGAGTGTGATTCGACGCCATTCAAGCTCCATCTAAGAAGGCTGCAGAAGTGTTTTGAAGAGAGCTGAGAGTACACACCCTGGCAGACACAGCATTAGCTCTGGATGCGGCCCGGCTTGCCCAAGGCAGCTTGCAAATTGTTTGGCCCCAAGATGTAATCAGCTTGAAAGAAAGCGATCCTGCCCTAGGATGGGCCTGCCAATTCTTTCGGAGTACTCCGTATGTACAAGACATTTGTGCCCGAACAGGCCGTCCCGGTGCTTCGGTCTCAAGCAGAGTGGCTTGGCACTTTGGCGTCGGACTTGCCCAGTCGGAAAATTGATTTGGATGTTTAAATCACCTTGGAGACGAGGGTCCTTGCTTCAAGGTCTCACAAGTCTTCCTATCTGGTTGCCCGTGCAACTTCATCACATGGCCTCCTGTGCCACCTTGACTCGGCCGGAACCCCAGGTCATACAACTGCGAGTGATGATGCCTGAGAAGTTTTTTCTTCGGCGCTTATTAGCACTGGGAACTTCTATTCTCGATGTTCGACATGGATTAAACTCTTTTTGATTATGTATGTTTTCTATGTGATTCGCATATTCATCCGGGGTCTAGCCAACCCACCTCTATCGACCAAGGCTGGTTGAATGCCCACATAATGCTTGTCTGGATGGAAATTCTAGTCTGGCTCGGAAATCTATAATTCACAATAAAAAGCATGGCACTGAGTCCTGGTCCAGTCCCATCTGCATCAATCACCCCGAGAACTAACTTCCTGATATAGCCAGTCCCTCCAACCCTGATCGCTGAGGATCGATCTGACCCGAGCCTCCAGCCACTCTGTATTTCCCCAGAACCCCCAAGAGGCCTGAAATCTGCACCAGTCCACGAGTGCCGTCTCCCAGTGTCGTCGAAATGTCTCCCACGGATACATGTCCGACACCTGACCCTGGAGGAGCCGCGCGCGATACCCCTCCAGCAGGCTTCTCTCCCCATCCTGCATCGGCAACACCTCAGGCAGATAATCCTCGTCCTCGACCAGCATGTCGAGCGGGACCGAGCATGTGAACAACTTGGCGAGATCGCACACCCCGAGGCCCAGCCCGACGTACTGGAAGTCAAAGAACGCGACGCGCTCCCCACTGTCCGACGTGAACAGGTTCTCCGACTTCACGTCCCCATGAATATAGGACTCCATCAGCCTCCCAGAGGGCGTCAACACCAACGCCACCATCTCAGCCACAGACATGGAAAATCCTCCCGGTGCGCTGCACAGCGCCTCGGACCACTCCGAGTCGGTATCATCGACAAGAGAAGCATACTCTTTCCGCCGGGTAGCAAGGTACGTATACCCACCATTCAGCCACAACCCGCTACCACCTTTTTCCTTCCTGCTCTGCGTGCGCCTCCTCGCTTCCTCAAGCGGCGGCAGCACCAATTCATCCCTGCTACCCGGCAACAACGCCCACGAGCGACCGTGGAACCCAGCCAGCCACCCCAGCGCCGCGCGCACCTGCGTACTGCTCAGGGAACTCCTCTTGCCCCCAGCCACCGGGTAGGCGGGCCGCAGATCCACCATGACGGTGGCCATGAGCCCCCGGAGCTCGTCCTCGCCAGGCTTACCGGCCATGTCGCGGGTCGAGGCCAGACACTGGGCCACGCCGATCTCGTCGCCCAGCCGCGGCACCACCTCGCTGTAGAAGCACTGCTCGACCTCGTAGCTCAGCATCTTGCGCAGGTGGCCCTCATCCTCGGTGCCGGCTTTCTTGCTGGGTGGGGAGATGAGCTTTAGGATGAGCGGGAAGGTGGCCCCTGTACTTTTCGACTTCACCCCGCAGAGCTGGGCGAGATGGGCGGCGGCCTCGGGGGTGATGGCGCGGGCGGAGACGGCGCAGATGTGGCCGTAGCCTGCCCACAGCGTTTGGAGGGTGGAACACGAGACGAGCTCGAGCGAGTGCCAGGCGAGCATAATGCTGGCGACACGCGAGGGTGAGGGCGTCATTCTGGCTAGCCCGGTTGGATGAGCTGACGATGGCGCCGCAAGATGTATGGATGTTTTTGTTGATATTGCTCTAGTTTCAGTTGGGTAGGAATTGAGAGACGATCGATGCGATCGTGGTGGAGCTGTAACGTTAGTGGCTAATAGAGCTGCATTGCTTAGGTGAGTAGTACTTTAGCCTACAGATAATTGGACAAGACTCGGATTATGCAGCACAACCTGTGTCAGCGGTGCTGTTTGCTTGGTCTGTGTAGCTCACAGGTAGCGGAAGCACTAATCCCTATCTGGACTAGCCACACTTACTCGGTTGTCTATCATGGTAACATTACAAAGCTAGGTAAGTTACTATTTCAGCATATCTCTGCGAAGACGATTGTCCACTTATATATCAGCTTTTAGACAAAGGTTTTAAGTTGCGGCACATGTATGCCGTGAGATTCTGGGTTATCATAGAAGTAGCATTTGAACACGATTTACTCTCAGTCAGACAATCATTTTGAAGGTAAAAAACAGCTAGATACCAGCTTTGTTTCCGCGTCCTAGGGCGGCTTCTACCAACGTAGGTACCCAATACCCAGGTCCTGAATCAGAATCATGGCTCAGATCCCAATGGATTGCCAGATCTGGCGGCAAGACAGAGCCAATATCACCGCCAGGAATTCGAATGTTGAGAACTCCCTCTTCATCCTTCTTCTCAATAATGGGCTCAGGTTCAAGCTTCCCGTCCATTGTGTTACGGGCAAAAGATGTTATCATTTGCAGCAAAGTAACACATCTGTGCAAGCTTGATTTTTGAGAATCTCCTATTGCTCCAGGTCCTCTCGCATGTCTAGGACTCGAATTTCTTCAACCTCCCAGCGTTGTGACATGCGAGCAAGAAGTTGAGAATATGTCTGATCCACAGCCGCTGGTGCATCTGTTGTTGCAGTACCCTGAAGTCGAGTCTTTTGGCAGAACGTGTCTTCAGGTCAAAATTGCGCACTGGAAAATATGGCAATCGCACTCATCAATTTCCAAAGCACTTGAACTAACAATTCAGGGTAAAAAGCAGCATCAGTCCAGATCAGGTGCTTAATCAGAGCGCAATTCAAGAATTGACCGATAAAGCTTCACTACGCTAACATATCCAGGTGGTAGAAAAGACCAAGTATGTTAACCTCATTTTCATTCAAGGTGATGGAGACTAGATATAGGTTAAACTAGTGAAGACCAAAAAGAAATAGCTAGATGGACAAAACTCAATGTCTAAATGGTTGGAACACTGATGAAATTCTTGCTGTCGAACTTTCCCACCAAAGCGGGTGACGAGCCTTCTTGCTCACGAAAAGGACTCCTCACGCATTTCTAAGTAGTACAATAGGCTGCACTAATGTTATGATCGTCGGATATAAAAGTTACCGTATCGAGTATAACGAACCGGTGAGCTAGCATGTTAGCTTAGGAGAAACTGTCTGTCCGACATGCTGACCCTTGAGTTCGAAATGTGACAAGCAATCCCATCCCAACATCTCACCACAAAGTTTCTGTCGGCTGCCTGATTAACCAAACATATATATAGATAAGCATGCTCATTTCGACTGGGACTCGCAATCAAATTACTTCGGTCTTCGATCTGGGCACACTGTATGTTCTTCGATTTCATCTAAAATCCTTGCTGTTATTCTTGCCCATCCGTTTAAAGCTGAAGTGACAGCACCTATGTCGGTATGGTCGCAAGATAATCATCTTCCTTGCGGATACTGAAGTCTATCATAGCGCACTCTATCCTTCGATCTCTCAAGCGTAACAGTCACGGAACTTGTAACAGTTCCAAATGTGGCTCCCAATTGCTATCTTTGCCGGCGTCCATCGAGCGAAGAGACCACTCGGCAATCGAACCGCAACGGTAACGCAGGACGTCTATACTGGAAATGCCACCCCTGTGGCAAGTTTCTTGGCTTTGTTGATAATCGAGGCAATGACCCAGCAAACCCACCATGTCACTGTGGGACTCCCAGCAAGCGGCAGATAGCTGGATGGCGGCGAAGAACATCGCGTGGTCTTCACTTCGTTTGTCGACAGGGACGTTGTGGTTTCTATGAACCGTGCCGAGATTCTGATGGTACTCATCTGACCGTCGAGTCCGATGAGCTTCTTGACCTATTAATTGGACTTCGTATTGTCTAGTAACTGCTTTTATACTTCATAGTGAGGGTTGAGCAAGGCTGTTCGAGGTTCAGTACCTAACACGACAGATGTTCCGAACTTTGATCTGCATGTAAACCTTATATCTGTATTTCGAGTTGGAGCGTGGATCTTGAATATATATGGTAAACCTACTCTGTACTTCAGACGACACATCTCTTTTATTCCGGCGTAACAAGTGATAAATCAGAAACTCAATCTTTGGATTATACTGTCCTTTCGGTTATTGATTTGTTTTCAGGATGTCCGACACGTGTTCTTTGCAGGCTTGACCAAAAGCGGGGTTCCGGCCTTGGACTTCCAAGGGCAGACTTGTGGCCTTTCCGCTTTAATCCTTCTAATAGATACATGAACGCATTTTAAACAGGTTTCACCAAACGGGATCTCGCTTGGAGCGTTATCACGAACATCCTAGATCTTTCTAGCCATGCATGGGAATGCCCTCGCTCAGACATCCGGCCACGCTAAGCCCAAAGCATTTACTGCTTTTTGCAATGCTCCTTGGTCCCAATTTGTTTCCAGGAGGACAGCACCGATAATAGCTTCGACCGTTGTCGCCATCAGCTTGTCGGCGATATAATTACCCTGCGAGGGGTTTTTGACAATGTACTGATCAAAACCCAGCTCAAACCCCCGCTGGGCAAGGTTCGTATTACCGGCGATTCGGGAGACGACTTGATTGATTCGTTCTGCACCATACGCAAATTTAGTAAAACTGACTCAAATATTATTGGAGGAGTATTACTTGCATACCACGGCTTGCGTTCCTAGCACGGCCTTGCGTTTGTAGGAAAAGTTGAAGGGCTGAATCTCCAATAAGAGCTAGGTCCTTGTTACCATCTCTGTTGACGGCGCCGGCAGCCATAAATGCTTCGTGAATCAGTAATGGCTTATCAAATGTAACGCCTAACCGTTTCTGGATAGAAACAACAAGTTCGCTGCCATGGTTGGCCATGTTGCTAGGGTTTGGGATGGAGATCACGGGAAACTCGCGAATGCGATTCTTTGGATCAACAGGTGAAAATATATAGCACATCAACGCAGTCCTCGAAAGACATCTCAAGTGCATCATCATGCTTGTTTTTAACGTCTGTCCCTCTGAGCGGGGTATGTGGCTTTTACAGGTCATGTGAATTCAACAACCAGACCATTCCTATTTTGGTGGTTAAAGCAACAAACCTGCTTAACTTCCTAACCTGGCAGTACTTTTATTACGATCCCCCGGCAGACCGCACTAAATTTCTAACGCGCATTTTAAGATGCTTAGCCTGGCTTATCTCTCTTCCCATTACATGAGCATGTTTTACCTAGCTTAAAAGGTTGAACATTTGCTGGCAACGACAGGATTTATTCCGTGCTTGGGATGATACTAATCCCTGTTCTGAAAAGTAGCTCTCTCGCCGACGAATAGTGTAGACGGACCCCAAGAGAGCTAACGTTGCAGCAGAGAAAACCAATAACCCAATGACAAATCCAGCGACTACAGCTGTCAGACGACCTATTTAGGACGTTTCTGTCCAGATGAGGTACATCGCGAACCTGTGCTGCACGACGTGAAGAGCCATGCATACGTGCTACGTGCAACCTCCCGCGGATTCGGGGTTCAAAAGGCCAGGGGTCGGTTCCTCGATGCGAAGCAGTGAGCAGGGCATTTTTGTCGGACTAACCCACATCTGGGAGACTTACTTTGCATAACGGCCAGAATTTCATCAAGGCTACTAGATTGTCTTCAGCCTAAAAAATGGGGGAGGATCGACCGCAATGACTGGTAAGTGAATAACTCAGTCAAATCAAAAGTCCGGAAGAATGCAATATCTGTGTCTTTCCTTTTTTTCCTGATTCGGTTCCTTCATTTCAAGCCAGTTTTCCTCTGTTTTGCGAATGAGCTTTGTGGATAGTCGACAACACTCATGCATGCCATGCTCCTTGCTTTCGTCTTGGCGTCAACTCGAAGAGGCTCATCTAGACTGAGGAGGCTAGATAAGACAAATTTAATGCCAAGGATCCCTGAGTACTGGTGGCCAGAGTCGACTATATATACAAGTGGCTAGTTTCTTTCTAGAAGATCTTTAATTTCATTTTCTACTTGATTCATTGATTCTGAAAAGATTCATCAATTCCTTACATGCTGCGAATATGGTCCTCAGAGAATTTAAATCCAGAGCTCTGGATAGTCTATGTACTGAGGAGCAACTTGATCTCTTGAACTCGATTGACACCCTTCGATCCCAGGGCATTAGCCATTTCGTGTCTCTACCGCAAATCATCGTGTGTGGCGACCAGTCATCAGGGAAGAGCTCTGTGCTGGAGGCTATTTCAGGAGTATCCTTTCCTGTCAAAAGCAATCTCTGTACACGATTCCCGACAGAGCTTGTGCTCCGCCAGGACGCCAACGTCGGAGTCAGAGTGTCGATCGTACCTCATCACTCGCGCAGCGAATCCGAGCAACGATCACTGGGGAGCTTTTGTGAGGAGCTTGATGGCTTCGATGGGCTTCCTGAACTGATCGATAATGCCAAAGCTGCGATGGGTATATCCACCCATGGCAAAGCATTCTCGAACGATCTATTACGGGTTGAGGTGTCAGGGCCTGACAGGCCGCATCTGACCATCGTCGATCTTCCAGGACTCATTCACTCTGAGACTAAACAACAATCTGCTGCTGATGTTCAGTTGGTCCAAGATGTGGTTCAGTCCTACATGAAAGAACCACGAAGCATTATATTAGCAGTAATCTCGGCGAAGAATGACTACGCCAACCAGATCGTGCTCCGGCTGGCAAGGGAAGCTGATAAATCGGGCAATCGAACCCTAGGGGTCATCACAAAGCCCGATACTTTGGTCGCAACCTCAGAGAGCGAACGGATGTTCATATCACTAGCGAGAAATCGGGACGTGGAATTCCGGCTGGGTTGGCATACGCTTCGGAACATGGACAGTGACCAGGGGACTGGGACCCTCGCCGAACGCGATCAAAAGGAGCGGGAATTCTTTTCCAGGGGAGCCTGGGCGGAGCTGCCAGCATCGTTGGTTGGGATATCCTCGCTGCGAACCCGCCTCAGCAAGTTACTACTGCGACAGATTGCGGCCGAGCTTCCAAGTCTTATCGAGGAGATTGAAGCAACGGAGGACGAATGCACGCTGCAATTGAGGAAGCTCGGTGAGCCGCGGGCCACTCTTGATGAGCAAAAAGTCTACCTGATAAACATCAGCCAATCTTTTCAATCCCTGATCAAGGCTGCTGTGGACGGCACCTACAACGAGACGTTCTTCGAAGATAATCAATCCACGACGGGACGTCACAAGCGGCTTCGCGCTGTGATCCAGAATTTGAACGAGGCCTTTGCGGATCGTCTCAATAGACGAGGAAACTACCGCAAAATCACAGACAATGACAGCCAATTGGAGCCCTTCACTCAAACGCAGGTCTCAGTTACTCGAGGCGGCTTCATCGATCACATTCAGGAGCTTATGAGGCAGACACGAGGACGGGAGCTACCCGGCACGTTTAATCTTATGATTGTCGGGGAATTATTCCTGGAACAATGTCGTCCTTGGGAGGTTATAACACGCGAGCATATTCTCACCACCTGGCGTGCAGCTCAAAGGTTTTTGTCGCTCCTAGTAGGTCATATCTCGGATGAAGGGACTTCGATTGTTCTTTTTGCTGAAGTCATCTCACCTGCACTGGACCAACTGCGGGAGATCTTGATCAAAAGATGTGAAGAGCTTCTCGAAACCCATCAAAAAAGCCATCCTATCACCTACAACCACTATTTCACGGAAACACTGCAGAAGATCCGTGCTAGTAGACAGCAGAACGAGATGACCGGCCTCATCGAGCGGTACTTTGGAGTTGACGATCTACAGACGCTACGCAGCCTCGATGGAGTATACTGCCTACAGGATCTTCTTGACTCACTTCTCCAGTGCCGTGAGCCAGATATGATGAGACTAGCTTCGACTGAAGCTTTGGATTGCATGCTTGCTTACTACAAGGTACGGCAAAGTGCTTCTTTATCCCTGTTTTGCCCATCTGATCAATCTTTATTTTCCTCAGGTGGCATTGAAACGATTTATCGACGACGTCGCGGTGGAAGTAGTAGAGGTCAAGCTGATTCAGTCCCTGGCTTCCATCTTCACACCCGTCAAGGTATTTGAAATGAAGCATACATTGGTGTCGCGCATCGCCGGCGAGTCTGAGGAAACTCGTACACTTCGGGAGCAATTGAACCGAAACAAACAAATCCTCAGAAATGGCTTGGAAACATGTCGAAGATTTGTTGGTAATCGTGGCATAGACCCTCAGAAGGTCAAAGATACGCAGCCTTTTGAGGAGCAGTCTTGGGACAGTCGTGATGCTTTGCTGCAGCTTCAGTCTGCGGGTTTTGATGTCTCCGATGCTCGTGCAAGCCCGGAGAATGAAGATTCTGAGGTCCAACGCGAAGGAGACCAAAGCCTCGGCGAACCGCCTGCGATGCTCACTTCTGACCCTGAGGGTGAAGATCTGAAGGAAGAGGAGTATGACAAATCTCCAGGAGCTCCTTTGAATATGGACTACGAGCAGGCGTCACCCGAAGCTTCCACGCAATGGTATTACCGCTATGGGCAAGGAGAGTCAAAGAAGAAAAGCAAGGGTAAGAAGGGCAGGCATTGAGTATTGTTTCATTTTCTTGTTCAGTTGTTCGAGTGGTCGGTCCTATAGTCTGGTATCCAGCCGCAACGCTTCATCTGGCGCCTTAGTTCTACCTTCAATATTATCCTTTGCTCCTTTTGTGGCAGAATAAGGATTCTCGATGCGCGTAGGCGGAGTAGGCGGGGGTCTGTGAGCGGGCTGGACCGGGCCGCGCCCGTGACAGCGAGTCGCCAAGGCAATGTCCTTTTTTCAACCCCTTCTCGTGGCGTCTTACTGGCGGAAAGGATCATACCCGTATTTGCCATTCATTTCCGTACTGTACCAAGTGGATGTAGTAATCAATCAATTATACTTGGCTGCACCTGGTTTCCCTCCACAGGTTCTGTTACCATCAAATACACCACGCTTTCCTGGAAGTTATGAGTGAGTTTGGAGACAATATCGATCCCGAAACTTGAATCCAACGTAACTGTCTATCCATTTGAATGGCATGACAAAGGAAGGTAGGTGATCGCAATGCTCTTACGCCGGACGGTTTAGGTGGTCATTGTTGGCTTCGGGCTGCCGCCACTAGTTTTGTACATCATGAAGAATATCTTCTCCCCTGACCGGCAGTGAACCGTCTTCTGAACTGGTATCAGCCGTAAGCCCTTCGCGCAGAAGTCATTCATGTATGCTATGCAAAATACGAAGGCCTCTTTCTCCGAGTGGGGTTAGGTTAAACAGATACTGTGGAATCAGGCGACAACGCTTTGGCGCTTAACACCAAACGTTCCAACAGGTCAATACGGACCACTCACACCCCACGCAACCATTTGCCAGACAGAAAGTAGTTCACGGCAGGATTTAAGAAACCTTGCAGGTCCGCTCAAGGTGACTTAAGTTGTCGATGATCACCTTAAACAGTTTCTCGCACTGATAGGGAGCATTGTCAATTAGGCATCCAATGCTGTGTGGTTGACCCCTTTTGAACGATACTTCAGTCTTTTTGTATCACTTCTCAGTGATGAAAAAGGAAAACAAGAGATATTATGCAGTATACTCCGGACGGGTTGCGGAAGCTACGATATTCTCCTCTTGGTAATTCGAATTCGGGCAGGATACAAAACCCCCACTGATCTTTAATTCCAGGGCAGATGCACATCCGCATATTACTGGCTATGATTCAACCTTCAAGGGCTTCGCAACTCTACCTGAAGCCCAGAAGTATCTGGAGGCCAAGGGAATAGACAAGCCTAGATTGGTGATTCGCGAAAGCTCTAAAGAGACACGTACTCGATTCTCTCGAGGGAAATTTTATGCAGTGGCCCTTGGTCGAAAACCAGGTGTGTATCTCTCCTGGGAGTACGTATTCCATGACCCTGAAAGATCAAGTCAGGTCACTCACAAGCATCAAATCAGGGATGCCGAATCGCAAGTCAATGGGTATCCGCATGCATGTTACAAGCGCTTCACGACACATGCTCAAGCACAAGACTTCATTAGCAACTGGAAGGAATCTGATGCAGATGTTCGTCGGAGAGATGAGGTCACTGAACCAGCAAGCTGCCTCAGGCCGATTGACTTGAAGTCAAGTTTCCATGATCTCCAGCCTCGCCAGAGAGAGGACCTCAGCGAATGGATCATCACCGGAATGAGGAACTTTCACATTGCAGAAAGTAAGGAAGACAAGCTTTAGGAACTGGATTCTGGAGTAGAACAAAAATAAATACAAGGCAATTGCATCAACACGTTCGCACATCCGCACTAGAGCCCCAAGAGCCGATTGGCTGTCCCCGCGAGATCAGCAAGCCCACCTTAGTAATTCTGCCAATACCCTTTCGAGACTGAAAGTTGATGGAACCTATGTTCTCCCTTTAACCGACTGTCTCAAAGAGATTTCGAAACTGGACGAGTCAACATGCAAATTACGAGATGGAAGATTAGTAGTATAGAACGTACAATGCCCGCACCTTATAAGGTTGGTGCCAGTAAAGCAGTGGCACATGCACCTTGACAGATTCCAAAGGCACCATTACAGGCTAAAACGGATGCTGGCGCAGTAGCCCCAAGAGTTGCTCCCCAAGTGAAGCCTGCTGCTGCGTAGCAAGCTGTGACCACAGATGCGCAGCCGGCTTGGCAAATCCCGTATGCTGCCGGTCCAGCCTGAACATGGCATACCAAAAGGCCGGTGCAGATAGCGGGAAGTAACCTCTTCATGGTGTCACTGTCGGAGTAAGCAGCCGAGGAGGGGCAATGACCGTCCAATTGTATGTTGGGAGCTGGCCAGCTCTAAGCTTGCAGTATTGGACTGAGCTCCTCTGATTGTGGTATGAAAAATAAAAACAACGATCAATCTTACTAACAAGAGTATCAAACGTGAGGATAAGAAGGAAAGAAGGAGGCATGAAAGGGCCTCGTCTTCGCATTTATGCCAACCCTATACATGCCTCAGGCATTTGCGGCGCAGTCTCATAACCCCGCCCAACAGGCGAGACAGCCTCGTCAGCTCGAGAGTAGCAGCTCGGAGGGGGTGGGATGACTAGATTTTCATAAACGCCAACCGTAAGAATTGCAGGGATGAACTTATGCGGGACACACAGCTCGAGTGGAGTCGTAGCAAGTGTTGGCACTCTGACCCCCCTCGCGCTAATTTCTGCCCCCTTCCGCGCTAATAGTCTGTAGGATAATTTTATTGGGCAGTAGCCTACGAGTAGACAAAGTAAAATGTAATGATTGGCATACCTTGTCTGAGGCTGTTTTAGCTCAACTCAGTAGGCCGACCTTCTCCTTCGCCCGACAATGAGAGGACTTTCCTTTGTTATGGATAGCATTTCTCCCGAGCCAACAGAAAAGAACCTTTTAGGCACCAGCTTAGCCCGTTGTCAGCACCGCGGGTGAGCATTGTACAAACTTTGTATACTCTTGGGAAATAGGCTAGTCGGCCAATAGAAACAGTCATTGGTAACAGCTGGAGGATCCAGCAGGACGCATCATGTTCTCAGACGCTGAAATGGACCGCTAGCGCAGAGATTGTCTCCGCTGATTTGGCGTGTATAACTCGGAAAAGCACGAGGAAGTCATCCTTGAATTCAGCGGTAGAGAATCCATCTGGAAGATCATGATAATTTGTAGTAGAATTGAGAAGAATAAGTATCACTACCGATTGAGCAACTCATCCTCATTCTGAGTACCATGCATCCATACATTGAGAACCAGCCTTTGTGTAGAATTCCTCCTCACCCACATACTATATGGCCACCATAATTCCGGACTGCGCCATGTCAATTCCGGTCCCAAATCCTATCGCCGAATTTGTCATTGGGGTAAGCTATTCTTTCAGCGGCACAGTACGCTAAGCCCTCCATCAAGCGTGAGTCGCTGCCTCACTTTGACCTTGAGGTTGCCGTTGCCAAGACGCTCGAAGGAAAGCGTACCATCCTCATCAGCTCGCGTTACTCGGGTGATCGCACTTGGTGAGAATATCATGGCCTCACCAACTCGCAGGCTCACTATCTTGTCAAATAAACCTTGCTGCGTATTGGAAGCCGTAGACGAGTTGTTCGATTCTGCTGTTTGAAACTTCTCGACAACATCTTCTTTAGCTCCGGCTAGGTGTTTATGAAGAATCCGTAGCCATTCCGGCGAGGTAAAATGGTGCACAATGGTCGTTGAACAGAGATTCAAGAGTGCTGTCGAGATTGTCGGTTCCTGTGTGGATATAATCATACGGATGCCGAGATGACGCTGGAGCCGGACTGCCGATAACAGTGTTTCGGTAAAGCCGCGAGCTTCAATAGAGCTGTTCATATACTATATACTATCAGCACAATGCTCAAAGAAGACATCCTCCAGATTGATCGCATACCTTGTGGGCTTCATCGAGAGCAACAACCTTCCCGATGTGAGAATCTTGTTCGAGGAATATGCCCAGGCAAATGTTGAACAGGGAACATGCTGTGTCTGGCGAGATACATGGGCAGGACAGATCCACAATGGTCAAACGGCGTGGCTGGCTTGAAGGTCAGTCAATGCTGCAAACTGACCGAGTTTGAGGTGAAATTGTCTTCAGTCCACTCATACTGACCTTTGGCTTCCAATTAGTTCCTGCTGAGACCGAATGATTCTTACCAATATCAGTCTTGGTTTGCGTCCGTGGCATGAAGCTCTCGAGCATGTCCAGCCTTTGCTTCAGTGGCTCGAGCTGAGCAGGGGTCAATGGCGAATCCAGAAGCCTCTTCTTGAAAGCACTATAGCTAAACGCCGTTTTTGCTTTTTGCTGCAAAGTCCGCATCTCCCGAAGTATACGCTTTACCGTGTGCATATACAAGGGTATTTGGCCATCGTCTTGTCCGACTGCCATCAGGTCTAGCATTCGCTTGGTATTGAGATCTCTTTGATCTATTTCTAGAGCAGACACTGTGACGTTGAGTCTTGAGTAGGCACCCTTGTCAGAACATTCTAGTCAGCAATAAAACTCTCCTGAAAACTGCTAGCTTCCTACATACTCTGATAGTATGGAGATTTGTTGGCGCACATAAGACACGCACTTCCACATCGGGATTTGACGATAAAAAGGCAGCTTCACACGGTGATCCCATGAGGTCACTAATGAAGGTGTCGTAGTGGAAGACCAATCCTGTCAAAGGATTTGACAAATATCCAGCTTTGGATGAGATCAGACAGGTCTCTAGCATGCATGAGAGCGTATGACTTTTGCCGGAACCCTGGGAGCCGCAAATGAATGTGCTCGATGGAGGAGTGACATTGAACAAAAGGCGGGGGTCATCTTCCAGAGCAGGATACCTAGCATCTTGTACGCCTGCCAGTAGACCGAATTGAGGAACAAGCGATGCGATATCCTTCGTGAATCCCCTGAATATACCAGTCATAATGATGGAAGAGATGTTTTGCTCTTTGAGCTCTTGATGAAAGTCGTTATATCCCAAGAGTTTGTTATGAAATTTTTGCATGTCATCACTGAAGATAGAGTGGAACGAGCGATCGGACGGTTCCGGCCCCGGGTTCTGTGACTGTTTGGCCATTGGAGCCATGTTATAGTTGTCTTCTTGGAATAGCTTGGAATTGTAAAGGGTGAGCGTCAGAAACCATGAATCAAGGTCGAACAAGGAAGGTTGATCGTACGTTAAATATACGTCTGCATAGTAAGAATAATCGTCTTCGCTGCCAAGAATCAGGGAGGAATGCATGTCGCAAGGAAGAGCAACACTGAATGATGTGGAGCGGTCAAGGCCAAGTCTGTACAGCAGACTACATCCAAACAATACATAGCGGGGTATAGAGAAATTCCAAGATCTACAACATGCCCGAGGATAGGATACAAGTCCTAGAGACAGCCATCTGTTTCTACTTCGGGGATGCTTAATGCTATGGAAGCACCTGTTGACCGCCACCTACCTCAATCCCCGCACATTTCGTTTTCAGACGAAATCTGGGTGTTCGAACCTTCCCTTGGCAAGAGAATGCCTGGTATTTTTGTTCTGCTTTTTTACTCGCAACGTCCCTTGCACGATCTTCTTTTTGGATGAATGTTTGGTTACGGTCCGGTAATACTTGAAGTGACTCCTTGCGGGATGATGACCTTTCCTTCTTTCCCCGTTTGATGGCTATGACGGACGTGGAGAAGTATCACATTCAATTGACGAGTCTCAGTGACTCAAGGCTTCTTATCTCAAGAGAACGTGTGTGTATTAGTGTAATCCTACTCCGGCGACTGGTTTGAAGCCTCGACATTACGGCCTCTCCGATTTGACCGAGCTTGCTTGGTTTTGGCAACCACATCGCTGCCACATGGCTTCGAACTACAGATACTGTACTCTCCAAGAGAGATTTTACTCGAGATGATGGATATTCACCTCTTGATATTTGTCATATGTCCAATTTTTACCGATAAGAATATCGCTCTCACATGTAACTCATTCACTCCCGAGTAGTGCTGCCACCCTGGGATTATCATGACTAACCAGCAGGTAACAATGGTACTGTTTCTGACAGCACGTATATCTCGTGTCTAATCAAAGAGTCGTTCCAGGATTGGCGAGTTTTTTGGAAATCTGAGTAAATCGCTGCTCTCGATAGTCTCCAACCAAAGTCTTCTTCCGCCTGGGTTTCCTGAATGGACTAGCATGTCTTTCAATCTAGCCCACACAGCTTGACTAAGCTTCCTCAGCTCCAGTCCTTGGGTCTCATTCAAGATGCTGATGACGTCCTTGAAAAGAGAGATTGGAAGTCGTGAAATACTAGTATGATGTTAATATGAGATTCCGCGATTTTCTTGTGCTGTACCTACTCCGGAGCCGAGATCGTCACCCCAATCTGTCCGACCTGTTCGCTGGATGGTATCAAGGCTAGTATTCCTGGACCGAAGTTGGAGGTTAAGATGTGATACTTCATGCCTAGAGCCCGAAGCGTTTTAATGGTCTCGAGCCTGTCCTTGTATTGGGGAGAATTTCCATCTAGCAGCGGCTCCACTTCCTGCAGTATTCTCTTGGACACATCTGTGTCCATGCTATGCACAGGATTACCTGGCTTTCTGCTGAGGTTGATCCCATGATAGTCCACAGCCAGAAATCCCGTAGAAGATGGCGTAGCGGTTCCACCACTCTTCTTAAAAAGTTCCAAAATGTAGTATCTCTGCAGTACCAGGTGATAGGAGATGGTTTCTGCATTGCTTTCGATCAGTCTCAAAAGGTCTCTCGCTGTCAACGCTTGCAGAGGGAGCCCTAAGCTCTGGATGGTCTCTTCGCGCCAAAACTTGATTGCCTCTCGTAGAGTGATGAGAGATTCTGCGCTTCCAACACACAGAATTAACCTCTGACAGATTATCAGATTACGAGATTTAGCTTGTCTTCTGAGAGTCGCTTGAATATTTTCGGTATAGTACGTTTCAGTTGGTAAGGACAGTCCGTGGTTCGCGCATCTGCTTTCTTCGCATTCCAAATAAGCCCTAAGACGACTGTCCTCTTTTTGTGGGCGTTTCTTTGTCGGCATATTAGTGTCGGAATCGTGAGGCATATTGCCATTCTCCCTCTTGCTCGGATGCCCTGGGCTTCCTGACAGGGGAGCTCCTTGAGCTCCATTAGCTGGGAGAACAGCCAAATGCACATCGTCTCGAGCTCCAGTGACAACAGAAACACTGGTGTCTTCTCCATTTCCATCGATAAGAGTGACCGAATAGTCAACGACCTCAATTGTGGCCGCAGTCATTGTAAATGACATGTCGCTAACATTCAGCTCGGATGGAATTTCGGGCTGCACTCTCCAAAGTTGAGAATCAACACCATTATCGTTATCAGTCAGTAATCTTAATGAGAATGTCAGTACAAGCGTGCTCCTGCAGGGGCAGGTTTTCCTTAAGGGCTCACCCCAGCTTATAAATGATATTTAGCGTCCGTTCATAGTTCCAACCATTATCTAAGTGCGCAGCACCGATGGCTGCTGCAAGAGCTTTCCCGACAACAACAGGTCGACCTTTCCCTGATCGGGGATTATAGATGATGCATTCGTCGAAGCCCGTGTGCTCAGCCACTTTTTGAAGATGAGAGTAGCTGCAGACCCGTTGTTTCAAGCTGGCAGTATTACCTACAGTGCATTAAATGATACTCGATCAACTGAATGTCAAGCGTCAGAACTTACTTGGTTTAACCTTCTTTTTATACCCGTCAAAAGCAACGCAAGAACGGATGGTATCGAGTCCAAAATCTGCCAAGTATCGATTCCCTTGGCGCTCCTCTCCTTCAGCACCGGGTGCGGTGAGAGCCTCTATTAAACGAGTCTCATTGATCTGAAATTTATAGCCGAGCATTCCTTCCACCCTGGTCTTCCTGCGAAATAGATCCTCTTCTGACAATGGAAACGAAACTGTCTCCATTCTTATTGACTTGATCGGTGGATCAGATGAATAGACGTGAGTTTTGTTAAGTCGCACCACAGAAAAGACATCTAAGGATTTTAATTGTGATCAAGTAAAGCTAACCTCAGGCTGTTGCTTCGTATCTTCAAGCTTGATGGCAGATAATACGTGGATGAGCAAGCATAGATTTATACTCATTAGCCTTCTACCTGGACGAACTGACTTTTGTTCTGCTATAAGAACCTCATCTACTAGACAACATACTACTGAGGTCAGAGCGCGGGCAGTAGACGTATCTAGAATCGTTTCACTTGACTATCTCGTACATAACACGTATGCCTGTCTCTGTCAGAACTGGCTGAACCTCGACACGAGAAAGGTATTGAGATGCTACATGTTACCAGGATACAAGATCAACCCAAAGGGCAAAGACCTGCTTCCACTTTTGTCGACTAACACATGCCTTCTATAAGGATTGTGGATCTCTGATAGCACTGGTACCCATCCGTCGCAAACCACGTTGCTGGTCAGCCTCGCGCTGCTCGAGAGAAAAGAATGAGCCCAGTTCCCTTGGAGTAAGAAGGTATTGAAACTGGCCGCTTACATTTTTTCAGAAGGCATCCGGCTCTCAAAGCCTGATATCTGGGCGAATCACTCGTGTTTCGCGGCTCCTGCGGGCTGCCTAAAAATGCAAGCGGCTGCGCCGCACTATCCCTCTTCAGGTGGTTAAGCAGACACAGTTTCCTAACCTCCCTTTTCGGTGATAGTAGGCAGGGTAAAGCACGCAGTGTACAACCCACGCATGAACAGAATGAGCGATGGTAAGCGAATCCTTTAATCAAATATATGATTATCGCGCCACTAATGTCATTGAATTCATTGCAATGACCACGACTATACACCAGGAGCGGAGTCAGGGGGTTTGTCGTCTAGTCTATTCCATTCTCTTTTTCTGGGAAGAGACATATTATGAAATACCGAAATCGAATACTGGGATGAGATTGAAAGAAATCATAGGTATTGTGTAAAGATGCGAAACTTCAGTCACCTATATCAGGTAATTATATATACAGCTGGTGGAATATTTCACCCGCTATATGTATTCCATGTGAGGAGCGGGGGAGGTACGATCAGGTTGTCTCTATTAGCGTTTTGACCCCGCCTTGCGATGCCGACTGCTTGGAGGTGTTCTATGTATATACACCTGCATTCACGTCCTAGTTGCAATAGAGCATATCCCCACATTGATACACCCTCAGACAACAGAGCTCTACCCCAAAGGTGAAAGTATAGCTACAGAACACACATAACCCCCACCCAAAGACCGAATCTTATTTAAGTCCACCACCACCACCACTACCACCAACCTCCACCTCCACAACCTCATACGGCACAACCCACCCCACCCCGACGAACCCATACTCCGCCACCGCCGGCAACGCACCCGTCACTCCCGCCCCCTTCCCCCCACTTTTAATAATCTCCCAATAATCCCTCAACACATTCCCCAACGGACTCGCCACAACCACCTCCACCGTGTTCCGGCCCGCCCTCACCCACGCCCCGATATCCGTTCTGGCCGCACTCAGATCCACCGGCCCGATCGCGTGGCCGTTCACCCTCACCCGGAACGCATGCGAGACCTTTCCGAGGTCGAGGATCGCGCCGCCCCCGCCTTGCTGCGTGTGGTTCGGCGAGAGGGTGAAGGTCGTGGAGTAGTAGCCTATCCCTGAGACGTTTTGGAGGGCAGGGCTGAGCTGGGACCAGGGGAGAAGGGTGGTGAGGTGGGGGTACGTGGTGTTTGTGCGGGTCGGGCCGGGGGTGATATTGTGGATGTCTGGGGGCGGGGTCCAGGATTCGAGGGTTAGTGTCCAGTTTGTGAGCGGGATGGGGGGCGTGAGCATGCTGTTGAGGGGGTGGGTTTTGTTGGTGATTGTGGACAGGGGGAGGGGGAGGGGAAAGGGGGAGGGGTCGTAGGTGCGCTTGAGGGTGAAGGTGGTTTTGTTGTGCTTGGTTGAGATTGCTGCTTCGGGGATGGTGGTGGGCTGGTTGTCTGGATTGGGAATGGGGATGTGCAGTGGTGATGGCGGGTTGGGTTTCCGGGGATGGTGGAAGCCGATGATGAGGGTTTGGTTGCCTGCTAGGTTGATGGGGATGGTCGTGTGTGTGAAGGTTTGGTTGTAGATGGCTATTGCAGAGACAGAGCCCGTCCAGGCGTCGTAGAGGTGCGGGGTGCCGGTCGTCGCGAAGGTGATGGTTCCGGTTGCGGTGCTGTGGACGCGCTGGCCGGCGGCGTCGTTGAAGATGTAGATGTAGGAGGTCCTGGTGGTGGGGTCGTAGCGCCAGGTTGTGTGCACCGTGCTGTTGGTTGCGGTGGATGTCCGCGGCTGGATGTGCAGAGACTCAAGCGTTTGAGCAAGATTTTGGTCGGATACGAGGTGGACGTTGGGGAGGGAGGTGATGTTTTGAAGGAGATGTAGCGCCTGCGCCTGGCCCGCGGGGTCATATCCACTGAAGGTAGAGGGTAAGCCACCTGGGAAGACGATCGGAAGACCTTGTTGCGCATATTTGACCAGCTTGTCTACGCCGGCCACCGTTAGAGTCTCGTTCGCCCGGACAATCAGCGCCTTGAAAGCCTGCCGGTTCGGCGCTAAGCTGGCGTGGGCGACATATGCCTCCGGAAGATCGAAGTTGTCAGGGCTGAGGTATTCGTACGTGAACCCTACCCTGTTAGCAGGTGCCTAGTCCCCACTCCAGCAAGTCACCTACCTGCTTCCTCGAGATCACTCGCCGCGTACAATGTCGAAATCGACACATATCCAGTGGTGTTCTTCGCCCAGAACGCAAGATCCACCTTGGGGATGCCAGTCTGCGCCACCCACTGGTTCCGCGCCACGTAGTCAACCCAGTCCGAGTAGAACTCGAAGGCAGGCTGCCGCGGCCCGTGCATCTCAGAGAAGAGGTACGCAAAGGTTGTAAAGCCCGGCCACGTCGTGTTGCCGTAGTTGCCGCCCATGGGCCATCCGTGCAGGATGAAGTTGTTGACCGACCCAGCTAACGAGCGCTTCAGCCCCCAAAGAAGCTCGTCGATGGTCTCCTGATACACCGATCCCATGATCGCGCCCGCCTCACTGGAAACAATCCGCTTCCCGGCGAGGTGAACCGGGCCTGCGAATTGCCGGTACCCGTCTAGCAAATTACTAAACCCCAGGGTTTCGGTCTCCGGGCCATTGACGGCAGGGACGTTGGCCAGCATGTCCATGGGCATGTTGTAGACAACTTGGGAGGACCACTGGAATCCCAGATTGTTGGACCACTCGGCGAGCGCCCTCAGATACTCGGCATTCAGCTCCGTCAACTGCTGCACATTAGCCCTAATACCTTGATAAGCAAAGATACACGCACGGTCTGCTCATAGTCCTGCGCATGACTTTTCCCCTGGTCCGCCTCATCCGTGACGTATGTGACATTTGAAGATAGCACGCCCGATCCCACCAGGATAGGGAGATACTTGGCGATACTGTACCCGCGATTCGCCTGGAAGACCTGCGGGAGGCGGGGAGTCCACCAGGTGGCGGCCTTGTATTCCTGGCTATCCTCCCACATGTAGTTCCCTACCTCGCGTAGAAGATCGCACATCTCCGCATCCAGCAGTGACTGCTGCCAAAACGAGGCCATCAGGTGAGCGCCCTCCACCGAGAAATGGTCCACCACCCAGGAACCATTCTGCGACCACGTTTTGACGGGGGATTGCGGCACGGCAGCGGGCACGTCAGCGGGACTCTGGACCTCCCGGTAGTCCGCGTGCACAAGGTAGTACGCAAAGAGGTGACTCTCCGTCGTGGCTGACGACGACGAAGATGGGATGTGAACGTGTCCGCTGATGCTGACGGAGCCTGTGATGTCGTGCAGAGAGTCCACGGCGAGGACTTTCACGCTGCCACCGGATGACTTGACCGACCCCGTCACCGCGGCGACGAGCTGACCAATACCCCAGCCCGGCAGCGTTCCTTCAAAGCCATCGGTAGTTGAGAAAGTGGCATTGTGAGCGGCCAGATCCCAGAGACGGCCCTCATCGTGATATGGCGCCGGGACTCCGGCCCCTTGGTTGGGGCCGACAGCGAAGTCGACCACGAGCCCGAGCTCTTTCGCTGTCCGCAGCACCGTGAGGGAGAGGTTCTCTGGACATATCACTAACTGTCATAAGAACGGCAACTAGGTGACCGAGAACTCACTCCAGGCCGGACTTCCAAACCCGTACTGCGTCCAGTCCGCCTGCAGCGGCGCCTGCAACCCGCCCCCGAAGTTGTCGGAATCACCGTAGTTGTAGTATCCCAGAAGTTCAAGGCCTCCGGCACCGGACTTCGCGATATCCTTCAGGTCTTGTTCGACCGTGCTGGGGCTGACAGAGGCATCGTTGACCCAGTACCGGAAGCGCGGCCGTACGAGGTTCGACGGGTTTGAGAAGGTCCCGTAGTCGAGAGCAGCCAGGACCTGGTCGTTGGTGCCGTGGGCGACAGTCACTGGCACAACTAGGGCTGCTACAATGGGCGGAAGCAGAGACAGCATTTTTACTTGAGGATTAGCTGCTCAACATCTTGCGTGAATCTTAGATCCCACCGCGAAGCTGAGACTTTATAATTGTCTGGCCTTTGGGGAAAGCTGCAAGCTCGGATATCCCGACGGGATTGTACCTTCGGCATAGTGATCAACCGAGTTAGCTGTAGCCAAGAGAGAAGTGCATATCACTCATCAAGCAGCTTGCAGAAGCTACGGGCACAGCACAAATCAAAAAAGAATTAGCCTGGTCGTCGATTCATGTCGCCCGCGTTCTTGTGATACGATCTAAGACCCTCCCCAATATGAACCGCCCACTGTAGCCTTTGGATCCCGCTTCCTTCAAGCGAGCCAAGATGGGCCAGTAGAATGTGCTGAAGTGTGCCTGGCGACCTTCCCAGGGGAAGAGCAGGGTCACTGGAGATTGGCGAGGTTCGTGCGGAGCCCCGCAATCCTGCAGTGCTGAGGTGGGAATTCCCGGGTCGGCTGTTCGTCCTCCACATCGGCACATTGGACCACTCAAGTACCAGCATTCAGACAGAAGAATGCGGGGGATCTGACCAAATCATCATCTGGGACATGAATGACCAGGGCTTCGCGTCTTGCTCTCCCAAGAGGGTGGGTCACTCCCAACAGAGGTTGGTTGCACCTAGACCGTGTCGTGCAGGATCGCACGAGGCCAATTTCCGAGGAATCCCTTCTCGCATTGTCTAAAGTCATCATGATAGCTGGAAGCCGCAGGGAATGAGACTGGGGTCGTTGAGCTAAATGTACTATTCCCAGCACTCTTGCTCCACTGGCCCACCTCTCTTTCTACCAGTAAACCGATATATCCCCATCTGCACGACCACCAACACAAACCCCGCCGCCACCAGCGCAATCATAATCACCAACCCCCTCGGATAACTAGATCTCACATTAGCGCACTCCCACTCCCTGTTTCTCACGATAACCTACAAATCATCCGCCTCGTCCCCCCGGAAGATCTGGCTGCCCGCCATCAGCCCCGCGGTCGCAGACATAACAACTAGGAAACACATTCAGTCTCCAGCACTCAGCGCACACACACACACACAGCGTCGCAACTTACACAACCTAACAAAAGAGTCAGCAACCCATCTCAGACCCATCTCTGTCCAACCTCGAAAAGAAAAGAAAACTCACGCAACACTAATACTCCTCTCCCCCGCCGAACCACAATTCACCTGAATCCACGCATTATGCACAGGGTGATACCCGACCGCCAGCCCGTTGACCATCGTCCACAGTCCAACATGCCCCCACCGGCCTACGTGCGGCTGCACGGTGCGCAGCACCACCAGCGCGACGAGGTAGCTGCCGATCGCGAGGAGGACGGCACACCCCCTCTTCCCGGTGGCGTCGCTCAGCCAGGCGAAGAGGAAGATGACCGGGAGGGTGATGAGGTTGCCGATGGCGGCGAGGGCGTTGGCGGCGATCCGATCGAAGCCCAGGGACATGATGATGCTGGGGGTGTAGGTGGTCAGCGGGCTCCAGGTGGCGAAGACGCAGCCGGTGGCGAGGAAGTGCGGCCATTTGGCGGTGTTGGTTATGGTCTTGTAGACGAGGGACCAGGGGATGCGTTCGTTCGCGGGGGAGGTGGGAGGCTGGTCGGGGGCGGGCTTGTCGAGACTGCTGCTGCTGTCGCTGTTGCTGTTGCGGGTTGTGGGTGAGTTGGATTCCCGGGGATTGGGAGGGCGGTCCGGAAGGCCTATGAAGAGGAGAAGGGCCATGATGATGGACCAGAGACCTTCGACTGCATTTGATTAGCCTGGCTGTACTTCAGATCCTCGGATGTTGGGGTTGAGCTCGGGAAATGCTGCTCACCCAGAAATATCCACTTCCACCCCGCTAGCCCGCCCCGGCCATCTAGCTTCAGCAGCGCGGCGCCCAGGAGCGGCGCAATCGCTGCACCCCCGAACATCCCGAAGAAGAAGATCGCAATGCGCTTCGTCAGTTGTTCCTTCGTGTACCAGGTGGAGAGTGTGTACATCGCGGCCGGGATGTAGCCTGCCTCCGCGAGGCCGAGCACGGCCCGCGTGATGAGGAACCCTGTGCGATTACGGATGAAGATTTGGAGGGCGGCGAGGACTCCGAACATGAAGACCTGGGCTCCGATCCAGCGATGGGGGCCGACCTGGTACTGTCAACGATATAATTTGTGGGATCGGGAGAGGGAGCACGGCCCACCCGTTGTAGAGCCATGTTGGAAGGAATTTCAAGCAGAATGACGCCCAGAAAGAGAAGCTGGTTGCCCAGGTTGATGGTGTTCTGGTCGACGGAGATGGCCGAGGCGAAGCCTCCAGTCAATGCGCTGGCGATGTTGGTCCGGTCGATTTGATAGGTCGCGAAGCCGGTGGCGAGGAGGGGGAGCACGAGGTAGTCCGCTCTGCTGGTGGTTAGCTGTGTTTGCTGGGGTGGTTGGCCTGCGTACTTCTTCCGGGTCCGCATATCACGGCGAACATGACTAACGCTCTCCAGATCGCTATGCATCATCTTCGTTTTCGTCCGAAGGAAAAGAAAAGAGAGAGAGAAAAAAAAAAAAAAAAAACGTGACGATGGTGAATCTGCTGAGGAATATTTTGGCTCATTTCTTATCAACGTGTACTGTACAGGGACCTTGGGGACAACCTTCGGGGTGATAAGATAAAGCTATCGGCGACTGAGGACCTTATGCACAGCTCACCTTCAAGACGGCCAAACCAAAATCAACAAGACTGAAATTGCTTGTGTTGCCATTGTCCCTGCGACTTACCTATTATCCACCCGCTCCCCTCTTCCACCTACAGGCTTGACCACACACGTCGTCTAAACCCTCTCTCCCCCACCCAAACACCTAACTTACACCCTCCTCACCACAAAAACCATCTTGAACGAACTCTCCCGATTATGCCGATTCTGCTTGACGTCCGCCCACTCCTCCGCCCGCACGTCGACCTCCCACTCCGTGCCCGTCTCCGCCATCACCTGCGCCCACATCCGCCGCCACGACGCCAGATCATGCCGGTAGTAGGTATTGCCCAGCTCGCTGTCCGCGCGCTCCCCGGCCTCGAAGTCCCCGACGTGCCGGCCGACGAGCAGCGACCCCTTCTGCGGGCGCAGCAGCGCGACGACATGCTTGGCCAGCTTCACCTGCGTGGCCCAGTCGAAGAGATGGAAGAACGAGGCGGCGTTGATGATGTCGACCTGTCCGGTCAGTCGAGTGAGGAGGGCACAGGAGGGGTCGAAGATGTCGCTGGGGATGAATTCGGTGGGTAGCGTGGCGCGGTCGGCGAAGAGGTCGTAGCCCAGGGAGATAAATTCGGGGTGCAGGTCGCTTCCGTAGAGGCTGGAGGCGGGGGCGCCTTGGTGGATCTGGGGGAAGTCAGTTTGGGGGGTGGCGGCGCAGGGTTGGGGCGGAATTTACCAGGTAGCGGATGTCTTGGCCCATTGCGCAGCCTAGGTCTAGGTATGTCTCGTCTGAGGTCTTCAGTCGCGAGAGGATCTCCGGGTAGGCCGGGGAGGCGCAGATGGTGATGTCGAGGAAGCGGAAGGATCCGATGCAGGGGTAGGGGAACTGGTGGGTTGGTGAGTTGAGTGCTAGCACGTATGGGTGTTGTGAAGAGGAGGGAAGGGTGGCTTACCACGGCGAACGCGCGATCGCGCTGTAGGGTGCTAGATCAGATTATGGGAAAACTTGAGGGTGTAAGGCGCCCACTCACCACCTCCTTGACATGGTCGATGATCTTCTCCTCGGGGATCTTGCTGTACTCGGCCAGCAGAGTCCGGGCGGGCTCCTTGACCTGCGCGAGGTCGGGCTGGTACCAGCTGTACTGCTCGGCGGGTTTGTCTTTCTGCACGTTGGATTCAGCCATGGTGTATGTGTGCTTGGCGCCAAGGGGTGGTTCTATTTGGGATAATGTTTGGCAGGGGAGATGAAGAAGTTTGGAGGGATGAGTGGGCTGTGGGCTGTGCAGTGGGCTGAGGCTGACCCCACATCTTATCCCCGAGGCTTATCTGATTGATCCGAATCGGGGAACCAGGGCCGCTGCCCGCCTCTCACAAGGGTATCGCAAAAGCCTTATCTTCAGGGGAATGCACATATGCCCTCGAATTTTATGATGACTGGGTAAAGCATTTGGCCTGAGGTGGGCAAGCAGGTGTTTGATGTATATGTACACAAGAGGCACACCTCCACCGTCATGTGGGAGCAGCTGGAGTGGTCGGAGATCGGACAAAGACAGCAGGCATTCCCGTTCAAGTGTTACAGCTGCTGCATCTCAATCACTAGCCCCATAAGTTCTAGTCGTAAGCCATAAATTTAAACGGGATGATAGCAGTATATAGAATATGTGTCAGAGCCCAGCTCGACATTTGTAACACTAGAGTTTTATGTGTTCTGTGTTGTGCCAAGCGAGTCTCTCCGCAACCTCCGAACAACCCCCGATGATGTCATAATATCACTCGCGGCAAAATACCTCTGCATAGACGAAAAAGCAGCAATCGTTCCATCAGTACAGTCTTCACATAGCCTCTGGGGTCAATTTTGAAGACTCAACACCTCCAATATGGCAACCACATACGACGCCGTCGTCGTAGGCGCCGGTCCCGGGGGCATGGCCGCCGTAGCAGCCCTGCTCGACGCGGGAGCTCAAAAGATCCTCTGGGTCGACCCGGCCTGGCAAGGAGGACGATTGAACAGCCTGTACCGGGAGATTTCATCGTAAGCTCTTCCCACCATGCCGAATTCCGGCCAGATATGTGTCTATCATGCTAACGAACATCCAGAAACACGACTGTCGCAATCTACCTGAAAGCGATCAACTCCTCCCAAGCCCTGCGCGCAATCACCGACTCCACCCCGGCCCCCAACGCAGTCACAGCCCTCGAAGCCATGGACCACAATTCCACCTGCCAGCTCAGCGTCGCCGGCGACATGATCTGCATGCTGATCGAGGGGTTGCTCGCGCGCCCGGAGGTCGAGAAACTGACCGCTACAGTCGAGGAAGCGCATCTTGACGTGGG